>NC_034602.1:94400832-94430832 GCF_900095145.1 Mus pahari | reverse complement strand
GTGACCGAAGGACATTGCCATCTATGCCTGAAACACCTTGTCTGCTGAGAGGACCTGTGTAATTGCCTTTCCCATTTGCCTTCTCCCTGGCTTTAGCTAAAACAACTGCTCTGTCAGGAATGTGTTCAGTGACTTGGCACACAGTTTGAGATTGTGTCCCAACACACTTGCCTTTGGCTTTCAAACTGGAGTTCCAAAGAGGCAGAGCCACGCTGATGACCTGGGCATCCAGTGTGCCATTCAGCGGGAATCTGAACTTCCTCTTCCTTTCTCTCCCCTCATGGCTCTTTTCTCTTCTCCCCATTCCTCTTAACAGTGTCGACTGTGTAGCCCAGGCTGGCCTTGAACTGTCTCTATTCACCTCCTCAAGCCCCACCATAAACAGCACTAGAGTTAAAGGTATATACCATCCCAGTTAGACACTTCATGTTTGCTAAGAAAGATTAAAGGGGAAGGAACTTCAGTTTTTCTTGGTATTTTCCTCCACATTATTAAGCCATTTCCCCCTTGAATTTTATAAGCACACACTTTGAAAAAAAAAAAGCGTTAATAACATGAGCTAAGATTCGCTGTAGAATCATATTTCACAACCACAATCACACTGACTTTCTCTTCCCATGTAACAGTGAACACAGAGCCAACCATCCAGGGAGACAGATACGTTTCTCTGCAATATTTCAGGCATATGAAATTACTCAAATCTTATGCAGATGCCAGAAATGGTGTAATTAAAAAGTTCCACCAATGCACAAAACCCATTTTTAAAGGTGTCGTGCAGTCCCAGGCTTTCTTTTCCCCAGAGTCCTGTGGTGGTTTCTGTAGAGAGACAAACTGGAAAACACCCACTTTTTTTCTTTTTAAATGAAATTTAAGGTGTAAAATCTCTACCTTTCTAATAAACTTTATCCTTTCTTTGAGTTAGGTGGAACATCCTAAAAATGCTACCTCTATAAGGGCCACGTTTTTATATACATATTTTTATTTAAACATTATGAATGTCTAAACAGAATTTAAGGAGGAGTGAAAATGACATTGGCTATTATTGTCATTTCTTGGTTTAATGCTAGCCTTTTGTATCCAGATTTGAATATCTATGAATCACAAAACTTCCTTACTTTTCAAAGAGAGGACTTGGGTTGAAGGAGAACAGAAGGCTGTAGCCGTCTACGTGTGTATGTTTGTATAGAATATTTATGCAGTATTCTGACTTGGCTATAATCTATAATTCTTGGCTATTATTTCAGTTGCAACAATAATTTTTAGATTAATGGTTATAATTTTAGTAAGGCACACATGAAAAGTTTTATGTTCATGCTTGAAAGGAGGATCATTAAATATTCATTATTACTACTCAAATTAGGTGTCAGGCTCTATATAACAGTTACCCGTTATCATCTCACAAGTTTAGATTCAGCAATAACTGGATGGCAGGCAGTGTGTGGCTCAGAGCAGTGGAGGAATTGTGGGGGGAGGTCTGGGCAGCATGGGGAGAAGTGATTTTAAAACCTCATTTGCCATACTTATGTTGACAAATTATTTAGAGGAATTACTGTGTCATCAATAAACATGTTCATGTGTTGGGATGGGATCGTGACAGAATCTGCTTCTAGCTGCTCAATTACCCCATGATGATGGAAAACATGTTTCTTCAAATAGGAGGATCCAAAAGCTGAGCTGTAGTAGTCATTTGTACACACCTAACTTCACCATGAGAAAAGCACCTTTGCTTTTATGGTTAGCTTCCTCCATCTGTCATCACATATACTCATCAGAAACAAAAAAAAATGTAAAACAGATTTTTATAATTATTGTAATGCACACATACAGAGAATGTGTCTTATCAATTTATTTTAGAAAGATACACAGAAAATAACTGCAATTATATTTTAATGCAAAATAATAATTTTTTTTTCCTCTCCACATACCTTGATGTACAGTTAGGTGAGAACACTGAGTCACGTGTGGTTTAAAACAAATACACTAATCTTTCCATATTACTCAGTAATTTTAAATTGGTTCCTTTTCCATAGGAAATACCTATAAACTTGATTCTGATCACATGTAATTTTAGAGTTTTTGTCTTAAAGCATCAGATTATAGCCTATGAACAAATGCAGTTCTGCATTTTTCAACATTGCATCTGAACTCTTCATAATGATGGTTTATTTTATTTTTTCTGCATTGAGGAGAGGAAAGGATATATAGGTCCATGAATCAATCTAGGTAATGGGGAAGGTAGAAGTAATAAATAATACAGTAGGAACCCTAACTAATGAGCTGTTGCTAAGGTACATCTCATAGGCTCATCCTCTATATAAAAGTCACTAATGACCCCTCGGTGTAATCAGATGATAAAGCTTTGCCATAAGGCAACACCTGTGCAATTAGAACTGCAGATTCCTTTGCACGTTTCATTAATTTCAGGATTTTGTAGAGGCACAATGACTACACTAATAATCTAGTCTACTTGACTCCATGTCTACTGGAAACAAAGTGTCTAATTAGATAAAGGTAATTAATTAGAGATAAATGGAGCTAATCAGGCTCGGTTAACACTAATTCTCTGAATTAAGACATTTTGGGACACCTACTATCCCGCTGGCTTTGATATTCTACATAACGTGTAAGTTCTGGAGGGATGAGGAGTGCTGGCATTTGAGAACTGAGCAGTCCTTTGATGGTGTATTTAGGCATCTGAGGCTGAAGGGTTTTCTTCCATATTGTGCTTCTTTTTTTTTTTTTTTAATATAAAACCACCGTTCTCTTGTGCTTAAAGAATTCACTTTGTAGTTCTTCCAATCTGTGCTAGTCGCCACATAAATTTTAATAACCTTTGCTATCATTTTTATTATCTGTCTAGCCCACCAATGGAAGAAAAGTGCAAGGTGTTCTGGCCCTTAAAGACTTAACTTGTTACATTAAGGAAATGTCACGATTCATCAGCCTATACCCTAAAATTCTGGTTTACTTTTTACTTTTATTTTGAAACAGAGTTTCAAAATCAGATTTAAAACAAAACAAAACAAAACTGTGTTGTCTTGACTGTCCAAGACTAGCTCTGAAGACCAGGCTGTCCTTGAACTCAGAGATCAGCTTGCCTCTGCCTCCCAAGTGCTGGGATTAAAGGAATGAGCTGACACATCTTAAAATTTTGATCCTCTAAATAGACCAAACACCTAAAATTTTGATCCTTTGATTCTGATCTTTAAAGATAACAAAGTTCTTTTCACTTTGTTGTACAGTATGTTCTTCAACTGGGGAAATGAGAGGCTTTGAAGTAGGAAGTTGTGTAGATTCAAATATTGCCTCTTATTAAGTGAACAGCCTTGGGAGGTTGTTTACCCTTGCTTATTTCCCTTGATTAGAAATGCAAATAAAGGGCTGAAGTGATGGCTCTGCTGTTAAGAGCACTGACTGCTCTTCCAGAGGACCTGAGTTCAGTTCACAGCACCCACATGGTAGCTCATGACCATTTATAAAGGGATCTGATGCCTTCCTTCTGACCTGCAGGTGTACATTCAGATAGAGCACTCATATACTGGAAAAAAAAAAGACAGAACTGGAATAATCCTGATGTTCCTGATAGTGACAGTCACAGGAAGGTTCATCCTGTGAGTACTGAGCCGGGTAAATGAAGCTTGTCTGTTATAAACATGTAACTCAGCATTACATCAGACTGACTACAGAATAATCAACAATGTTTCAGTTTTCTCAGTCTCACAGCACTGAGTGTGGTAACTATGAAGCTTGTCTGTTATTGGTCTGGAATGAACACATAGCTTAGCATCACATCAGACCACGGAGTAATCAACAGTGTTTTGGTTTCCTCAGTCTCACAGCAATCTCTGCATTGCATTTAAAGACATCGAACAGTGAACATTAATAACCTAGTCCAAAGTAATCAGCAAAACAAATGTCTCAAATTCTCTATTGACCAATGTGAATTTATCTGCTTTTAAAAGTGTTTAAATTACATTGTGTGTTTGTGTGTGTGTGTGTGTGTGTGTGTGTGTGTATGTGAGAAAGAGAGAGAGAGAGAGAGAGAGAGAGAGAGAGAGAGAGAGAGAGAGAGAGAGAGAGAGAGAGAGAGAGAGAGAGAGAGATTAGTTCTGGGGACAATTTGGTTCTTTGGTCATCAAGCTTTTTGGCAAGTGCCTTCCCACACTGAGCCATCTCACCAAACTTCTGGTTAGGTCTTCTATACTGAAATAATTATTCCTCTTGGCAAGTTGCCATGGATAGACCAGGAATGGACAGATTTTCCCAAATTCATTGCAAAATATGTCTTCATATGAGGTAGACATTAAATCTGTCTTTTGTGGTGCCTCAGGGATGTGTCCAACTGTCTTTCCAGTCTCTGTTTCAACTCATCTGGACCCATGCCTGGATTGTGCCAATAGTCTCCTAGCTGGTACCCTACTTAATTTCTTCCTTCGTAATTAGATATCACTAAATCAGTGTTCTTTGTGGAAGACTTTCCTTATTCTCTTATCAAGATCATGCGTGGAATCCTTGGTGAACTAAGACTTTATCATTCAGGCAATCCAAGCAGCCATATCTTATTCCAGAGCATTTATTCAGCCATCTCTCTCTCCCACTGACCTCCTTTTTGTCCCAGAATGGCTAGCTTTGGTGCCAACGACTCTCAACTACACTTGCCTCCCTTACGTTCTTATGCCTGGTGGCTTCCTTTTCTCAAAAACCCTTTTCAATTCCAAACCTTTCCGGCCCCGTGGTGCCTGCCTGGTGACTCTGGCCCAACAAGAGGATTCTTATCACAGAAGACAGATGCACAGTAGCTGTCAGTGACACAATACCATTAGCTTTTGTGCCACCTGAGTTTTGGGTAGTGGTCAGCATCTCTTTTCTTTCCAACAGTTTTGAGACCTGCTGGGTTTGGAGCCATATCTTATTCTCCATGGGTTTTGCCTTGCTCACTGTCCTATTCCTCTCAGCTCCACCATGTCAGAGGAGACACACCAAACAATGTGTGTGACAATTGTGAAGTGCAGATCAGTCCTTGAGAATCTGGGTCTATAGGACTCTTGTAGTAGCTCGGTGCCCTTTTGCTTACTTTACAGTGGTGTGGGCCCTGCGCTGAGTCTTTGAATTTGGAGACAAAGACTATCTTGATGAGAGGCCTGCTGTGTGTTCCCAAGACTTTGTGTCTGGCTCGAGTAGCATTAAACTGTCATCAAATGCAGCGAAGATCAGCACGGGTTTTCCATGGAGAGTCCATAGCAGCAAAGTGAAAGTCATGTGGGTTAGGTTGGCTAATTACTGGAAAAGCGCCCACTTTCTCTCTCCTCTTTGCCTTACCTTCTAGTGCTGCTCCCCATATGCTGATCTGAACTTGGCAATGGGATTTATTTTCAGTCACTAATACAGAATCAAAAATGTTTTGGTCAAAGACATGAAAAAAAATCCTCTGCTATCTGGGCTTTTACTCATTTGCTCTTGAAACCTTAAACAAGGGTGGTGGAGCAGCCCAGGATAGCCATTGGGATTATGTTATTTACCTGGCTGTCTTTCTTTCCTCAGTCAATGGTCAGTCCATGTACTGGCTGGTTTTGTGTCAACTTGGTACAAGCTGGAGTCATCACAGAGAAAGGAGTCTTTTTTGGGGAAATGTCTCCATGAGATCCAGCTGTAAGGATCAATTAGTGATCAAGGGTGGGAGGGCCTGTTGTGGGTGGTGCCATCCTTGGGCTGGTGGTCCTGGGTTCTATAAGAAAGCAAGCTGAGCAAACTAGGGGAAGCAAGCTAGTAAGCAGCACCCTCCATGGCCTCTACCTCAGCTCCTGCCTCCAGATTCCTGACCTGGGTGAGTTCCAGTCCTGACTTTCTTTGAACAGCAATGTGGAAGTGTAAGCTGAATAAATCCTTTCCTCCCACCTTGCTTCTTGGTCATGATGTTTTGTGCAGGAATAGAAACCCTGACTGAGACAGACCACCCTAGGAATAGAGCTACCTTGATTACCAGCAGCTGACTGTAGAAGCACCCACGAACCTGACTTAGCCAGGTTAAATCCTGGGCTGAGCCTACATGTTTGAAGAAAAGATGGCTTTGATGAGAAGCCTGCTGTATGTTCTTGAGACCTTCAAGGACTGACACACAGGATGAACACACACAGTAGTGAACAAAATAGGGAGGTATTGAATTAAGCTAAGTCTCTAGGTCACTGGGAAAAGACAGTAGGTGAGAGACTAGACAACATCCCCTTTTAATTTCTGTAGGAATGCAAAGAGCATAAACCACTTGGCTGTCAGCACTGGAGGATCACAAGCAGGAGGAGGATGGTGCTTTCGGGAGAAATAAGAAATCAAGGAAGGCTTCTGAGCCATGAGAAATAGGAAGGTGGACTCAGGTTCCACACTTTTGGGTTGATATAGATCAAAGCCTAACTCAGGACTTCTAGAGAAGGATTAGGCTGGGGGTGAGGATCTGTGTGTAAAGAACTGCTGAATTGTGGGCTAATAAGAGTATGCAGAGAGACAAAGGGGACAGGTGCACATAGTAGGGACACAGCCTGGAGAGAGTTGCCTTGGCATGGCAATTCTAAAAACTTCTTCTTCCCATGGTCCCTTTGCCCAGGAAGTCCCTCTGTCTCCCTGCCCAGCCTTTGGCCACAGGCAACTTCTATTTACCAATCAAAGCCAAACGGGGGACAGGGCCCCTCAGCGTCTTACAGGCAGACGTGCGGGTTCCTGTGTGATTGTGGGAGCCAAATTAACACAGATAGCATTAGAACCAATCCACAACAGGACCTGAGAGGAGGGAGTTAGGACACTGAAATCAAAGTAGATACTCCTCTGCCTCGAATCCGGGAGAGGTGGAACAGATACTGTCTCACACTGAAGATGCTCACTCTACCCAGTCCTGAGGGACCACTGCCGGGATTTCTTCCTTCCAGAGACTCAGGGCTCCTGGGACATGGAACCTGCTAGTTTAGTTCCTCAGACTTTTCTTTCTTAAAAAGATTTTATTTATTTTATGTATATGAGTACACTGTAACTGTACGGATGGTTGTGAGCCTTCATGTGGTTGTTGGGAATTGAATTTCCGGACCTCTGCTCGCTTCAGACAATCCCGTTTGCTCAGTCCATGCCTGCTCTGGCCCAAAGATTTATTTATTATAAATAAATACACTATTGATGTCTTCAGACACACCAGAAGAGGGGTGTCAGATCTCATTACGGGTGGTTGTGAGCCACCATGTGGTTGCTGGGATTTGAACTCAGGGCCTTCTGAAGAGCAGTCAGTGCTCTTACCCGCCGAGCCATCTCACCAGCCCCTCCTCTGATTTTCCTTATTAGCAAATATTGTTTGGCACACGCCTTTAATCCCAGCACTTGGGAGGCAGAGGCAGGTGGATTTCTGAGTTTGAGGCCTGCCTGGTCTACAAAGTGAGTTCCAGGACAGCCAGGGCTACACAGAGAAACCCTGTCTGGAAAAACAAAACAACAACAACATAACAACAACAACAACAACAAAGAACTTACCTCTGTTTACACACAATGTAAAAGGAGTGGACTTGTTCACGCGTGCCACACTCAGCTGCCTACAGGAGTGAGGTTCTGTGGGTTTTTGAGGTCTCCCTCATTTAAACCCTCACCATCCTAATCGCAGTAACCCTCTCCAGGTGCTTCTGAGCAGATCTTGGTGCAACGTCTGGGTTCACCAATGTTCAAGACGGAAAGGGGGAGTGAATGAACAGCTTTCTAGTTATCTCTGTCTCCAGCTCTGGCCCTCATAGGTCCATTCATCATCATGAGACTGGCACCCTAACGATGTAGCTAAAGCTCAGTCTGATCTATTTAAAGTCCTTCTTTGATACTTACAGGATCAAGTCCAAACAACTCAGCTTGGAAAAAAAAAGCCCTTCCCTGACTCAACTGTAGTATTCCCACAGACCTTCCGACAGCTCGCTTCTCTAGTCACCCTCCGGCCACAGCAAGCTTCTTCCAGGTCTGTGATACTTGGAACGCTTCATTTGGACATTGTCTGAGACTTTTCTTCCCACAACACTTTCCCATTCCATGCCTTCCTTTGTAACGTCCACAGTCCACTCAAGCTCAGTCTGAGCGACTTCCTCGGTGAAGCCTTCTGCCAGCTGAGTCTAGGTCCCAACCTCTCCTGTGTCTTTCCTGGGTTTATCTTGTTACTGAACCTGGATCAAATGGATTGCTTGGTCATCATTTGATCGCACAGTGAGATATGAAATGGTCATTTGTTTTTACTGTATGTCCGTAGAAATGCCTTGAGTCCTGTTCTCAGTGTCTGAGAAGACACAGATGTGCAGGTGTCTGATGCTCTTGCTCCGTTTTTTACTCCTGAGCATAGAGAGTTTACTCTTCGACTGGGAATTGAGGAGAGATAGATTGTACTGGAGTAGATGAATGGCCAACATGTCTTTAGCCTTGAAAGATAACATTTTGAATTCTCTTCCATTGGCAGATTAATCCTTCCATCTAAAAGTAAAATCAAAGGAAGAGGAGTAAGTACCGCCTGCATAAGACACATGCCCAGAGCCCCGGCCAGAGCTTCCTGCATAGTCTCTGTTGGACCAGTTCTTCCACCCTGGGTGTTTCCCATTGCTGTGGACTGACGTTATCAATAACCTAATTCTAAAGGCAGTGCACCAATCTGAGTTAAGGTCCCAAACATGGGACAAGGGCCCACCAAACATTTGGTTTGAGTGTCACATGACCTTTATTACATACTGTCAGTCATTACAGAGTATTTGTGACTCAGTTGTAACCTCTTACAAAAAAAATGAGACTATTGCTCATTTGGTTAACAGGCCTCAGACATCTGGCAGAAACAGTGTTTATTTATATATTTCTTTTTCACTCACTGGAAGAGCTCCATGAACATTCTTATAAACCAGCTTGAGAAAGAAAAAGCATCGTTCTGAGAAAAACTTAACTGCATTGTGGCTGCCAAATATTTAGTATTTTAAAAAGGAAGTTCTAAAATTTAATAGATGATTTTATTATTACCCTTTTACTGTAATTAACCAAGGATGCACTTTAAACTGATGTATTCTGGCTATTGAAATGGGTTTTATGGTTTACACTGGTGGCAGCAGCGGGGGGGAGGCGGGGGGCCCTCTGTCAGACTCAGGGCCTCTCCTTTGGTGTACATTATTATGGTCTCTTTAGAGACCAGCAAGCAATTTTGCTGTCACTGGTCTTGTTCAAATAGAGCATGTTTATATATGCAATACTCTTGGGAAAGGGTGTCAAAAAAGGATCACCAGTTAGCAGCCGACATAGTTCCTCCACACACATTGGAGAAGCTCCTCAAACAGCAAATGGACACATATGTTTCACTTTTGTTGTGGCTGATAGAATGTTATATCATTAAGTCAAAAGAACACATTTGTCCCTCCTAGGACTTTCAATACAAAGGAAGGCCCATGGCTCAACAGAAAATGCTCTGCAGAAACCAACTGGTTAGGACTTGAGAGAAATCAGGTCTGTAAGCATTGGATGACAGTTCTTCTAGGGGCTGTCAGCATATCCACGATCAATTCTCAGGTATTATAAGGTCTAAAAGGGCTACGGAGAAAACCAAACCTGTGTAGTGTTTAAACTTCTTCATGGTTTTATTTCAAATACTCAATTCCCATCTAATCGCTATATCAGATCACAGCATCCATCCATTCATCTGTTCTGTAAATAAACATCTAGCAACAATAAATATGCTCCAGGCTCTACTCTGGGCTTACGCAGAAGGATATAAAACACAGTGAGTGCTCGCTCCCTAGGAGAACACGAGAGAAACAGGGAGATCTACCACAGACAGCACGTTCCCTATACCCACACTGAAAGAGCTTGGGTTTTATGCTTACTGGGTGCTGGGTCCACCAGTCTCTGCCCACCACTGCCACCCAGAAGCCACATGGCACCTGGTACACAGCAAAACGTATTGGCTAAATGATTAAAGGTAGAGCAAACCTTAAAAGCGAGTACAATGGCTGTCCTGTCCTGTTCCATGTCACCTCGACACAAGCTAAGTCACCTGAGAGGGGAGGGTGTTGCAGTGTTTACAGTGATCTCTCACATCAGTTACTAACTAGGAAAATGTCCTGGAAGTCAGAGGTTCTGTAAGAAAACTGGCTGAGCAAGCCATGGGAGCAAGGCAGAAGGAACACCCTCCATGGCCTCTGCATCAGCTCCTGCCTCAGGTTCCTTACTGTCTTAGTCAGGGGTTGCATTCCTGCACAAAATATCATGGCCAAGAAGCAAGTTGGGGAGGGAAGGATTTATTCAGCTTACACTTCCACACCGCTGTTCATCACCAAAGGAAGTCAGGACTGGAACTCACACAGGGCAGGAACCTGGAGGCGGGAGCTGATACAGAGGCCACAGAGGAGTGCTTCCCCTGGCTTGCTTCCCCTGGCTTGCTCAGCTTGCTTTCTTACAGAACTCAGGACTACCAGCCCAGGGATAGCACCACCCACAGTAGGCTGGGCCTTCCGAGATTGATCATGCCTTACAGTTGGATACCGGAGGCATTTCCTCAAGGGAGAATCCTTTCTCTGTGATAACTCCAGCTTGTGTCGAGTTGACACAAAACCAGCCAGTTCACTTACCCAGTTGACTTCGTACCTCGACTTCCCTCAGTAGACTGTGGTTCAGGATATGAAAGCCAAATAAATACTTCCCTCCCCACGTTGCTTTTTGTCATGGTGTTTCCTCACAGCAACGGTGACCCCTAACTGAGACAGTGGTTAAAAACCACACTGTGTTGTCACTCATGAGAGCAAAGCTATGAGAGCAGCTTCAGCTTGAAAACAACAGATTACATTTTGATTTGGCAGAGAGGGGTTTTAAGAAATTACCACTGATGAAAGAAAAACTTCGGAAGTCTCTGAACTCCAGAGCTGGAGCATGCGCTGGAGCAGCGTCAGGAGTGGTACAGGAAGAAGGAAGAATGGTTAGTGGTAGGCCGCATCATAGGCAGCTGGCTCTATAAAGACAGTAAAAAAAAAAAAAAAACAAAAAACAAAAAACAAAAAACTGTCACTACTTTGTACAGGAATTTGCTGCATCAAGAATGAACAGGCTTGGTCAACAAAGAAGTGCCTTTTTGCTGGTCTAAAATACCTTTTATATGTGAGTATTTATATATATGCACTACAGCTAAGCTTGGTGCTTGCACAAGACAAGAGAGAGTGCTATGCCCTGGAACTGGAGTTACAGAGGACTGTGAGATGTCAACAGGAGCTGGAAACTGCCTCCAGTCCTCAGGCAGAGCAGCAGTTCCTAACTGCTGAGCCGTCACCCATCTCTGCTTCCTCCCCCATCCTCTCTCCCATACACACCTTTATTACTGTGATCAATTCTCTTTATCACATCACTGCACATGCAACTATTTAAAGAGTTGGCTGAACTTGGGTCATACCTTAGGTTAGTAAATAAATGTTTATGATATTTTTAAGTAGCTAATCGTAAATTAGAAAATGCTAGGAACAATGAGGTTGACTGTTGCATCTTCTCATCTCTAAGATGTGCACAGTAGGGTCTTTGTGGGAGGGTGGGGATAAACCATAAGAGACTACAGATAGGATTCTTAATGCAATGCTCAGCCTAAGCTAACAGGTCGATCATTTAGCCAAACACATGGAAGGGGAGTCACGCTGATGGCTTTTAAATTGAGTAAGAGCTCCCCAGGGCTGACTTTATAAACAGACCACGCTGGAGGTCAACCCAGGATCTCACTTGTGGCAGGCAAGTTCTCATCCGTGAGCGACCCTCTCAGCCCCTAAGTATTCACATCTGAGCTGACTTCACTGGAAACGGTGAGTGCTGACCATTGTTGGATGCAACCATCACAGGTCACCAAGTACTTGCTCCTCAAGCATGGTGCTTACTGGTTCTTCCAGATCCTTTACCTGGCACAGCTGGTTCTACAGCTTTCCATGAAAGCTCACATAGGAAACTCACTCCAGTTTCACTGGAGTCTTGAATTTTTCTACAAAGTACTCAATGCACCCAACTCCTAGGTTCCTTTTCTCCTCTGGAGACCTGGAGACACCCCAGGCTTGGGATACACTACTTATTAGATAGGATCCTAATGTTTTTATGTCAGCTTGGCAGGACTGAGATACCTGGAGAGAAGAGAAGATTTAGCTGGGTCTGTCTGGGAGGTTCTTCTGATGAGAGAAGCGTATGAACCAGAGATCAAGTTAAAGACAGCGTCGGCAAGAGTGTCCTCGCTGGGATGGGTGGGCGTCACCCTGTCTCCTGAAGGACCAAATGAAATAAGGAGGCAGAGGAAGGGTGAGTCCGGTCTTTTGGAGTTGAAGTGTTTGTTTCTCCTGCCCTCACACACTTGCAGTTTTGGTTTGGGGGCTTTCAGACTCAAACCAGGATTTATAATACCATCAGCTTCCCTCCTTCTCAAGCCTGTGGACATGGGCTCCAGGCTTCGTCCTAAATGGCTGAATTATACTGCTTTTGTCAGGTGTTTGTGTCTCTCACATGGGAGACCATGTTATAGTCTCAGGAACCAAGTCCCATCATTCATTCATTCATTCTCTTTCTCTCCCTCCCTCCCTCCCCACTGTGTGTGTGTTCCTGTGTGCATATTCATGTGGGCATGCATGTGTGTGCGCACACACGTGTGTACATTGTGGAGGGGGAGCTCAGTGTTCAGTGTTTTTCTCAACTGCTGTTCACCCCACTTTGGATCAAGGTCTCTGACTGGACCTGGAACTTACCCTATTCAGCCATTCTGTCTAGTCAGGAAGTCCCGGAAATCCCCCTGCCTCTGTCTCCCCAGCACTGGAACTTACCCTATTCAGCCATTCTGTCTAGTCAGGAAGTCCCGGAAAACCCCCTGCCTCTGTCTCCCCAGCACTGGAATTTACAGCACACACCTCTAAACCTGGCCATTTGTGTGGGTGCTGGGGATCTGAACTTGAGTTCCCACATTTGTGTGGTAAGCATGGCTAATCCATCTCCCCTGCCTGGGAGTCTGTTTACCAAAATGGTAAAAGGCAAAGATGACCTCTCCTTCAGTAGCCTTGAAACACAAAGCCGAACTGGAACTGTCGGCTCTGATCACTTCCTGGTTCCCCACCCCCATCTCACCCCGGAGGATGCTGGTCTTATGTTCCCGTTCACGGTGCTCATCTTGGATTCCAGGATGGCCAATAGGGAAAAGAGCCTTCATAACCATCGATGTGAAACAGCCAAGCAGATCAGGTGCGGCAGTGGCATCAGCCAGGTTTCTCCAGCCTTCTCCTGCCCCACCCCCGACAGTGACAGAGCCAGTGGAGATGAAAGGAGTGTGTCTAGTTCCGTGACTTTTTCCTTCAGCAAAACAGAATGATAACCCACCCTGTGATTTCATATTATCCACGACTCTCTGTCCCTCTTACGTGAATAGTCAAGAAGTCAAAGAGAAATCCTCTTTTCTGTTAATTATGCCTTTTCTTTCCACCGAAGTATGATCATCTCCCCTCAATGAATTATATAAAGAAATCATGGTGTAAGGGGTTGGGGGAAAAATTCCATACCAAGCGAACTGCTGATTTGCACACATTATTTGGCGAGAGGGTTTTTTTCCTCTCCTCTGAATCAGACGCTGATCATAATGGTCAAAACAATCCTTAGTACTTGCTCATTATCATTCAATATGTTCAACAGAATTATTAAATTCAGAGTAATATGGTGCACCTGGCTGAGATGACGGTGAGAGATTTGGCTTCCTGTCACTTCATTAAGGATGAATTCCACCCAAGGGTGTACTATGAACTTGGCAAATAGTGTTATAATAGTAAGAGAGTATTGCCGATTGGGCACCAGGAGTTGATGATTAAATTTAAGTGTGTACTGTCCACATAAAACAAATAATGCTCTTTTTTTAACTTTTACTGTGAACATTCATCACCAGTGCTGAAGATGCACAGTTGCTAATTATTGTGTTTTTAACTTGTAATATACTGTAAATTTTGTATAATACTACCGTGACCTTATACAGAACAGAAAAGATGACAAGAGGCTTGTAATTATCGTATGGGGAAGAAATGCCTATAATTATCTACTATTTTTAGGACCAACGTGCATGGCCTCTTAATTTACATAAGCTTTAGACATTCACACATTTTCTGTCTTTGCTTGTGGATGATAAATTTTGCTCAAATGAAATCAAGAAGATATACTGTTATGTGAGCATTTGCCGGCTGGGGGCTTGATCACAAGAGGAGCCCAGGCTTGTGCGCCAGCTAAAAAGGGAACATTTATTTGGTTGGGATTTGTTTAAGGCAAGATTCAAAACAAAATAAAAAATTAAAAAAAAAAAAAACACAGCCACCGTATTACTATACTGGGGCCTGATAACGAGTGATTATTTTTTAGAGAACTGGTTAAATTATCTTGTGGGAAAGCATTAACCTAACAAAGAGAAAATCTCTAGGATATTTATCACATGGAGGGTGATTATGACAGCATGCTCTTATTAGAGATGAATATTTGGTGCTCATTAAGGTTACCCCCTCGAGTGCTCAAGGACACCATGCCACGCGTGCTGCTGAGAGGCACTCCCCTTGTCCTGTGAGCACTTGCTGTCAGATAGGGGTGTCACCCCCAAACAAGGGGGTTGTCCTCAAGTCCCCACCCTGGCAGGCCTGTGTCTGAGACGCTGAACCAATGGTTGAGACTGGGGTATGTGTGTGTGTCTTAAAGTCAAATGCTATGAAGATACAAACCAAACACTATATATTTACAATAACTGGGAAGGCAGAGGGATTCTGCAGCCCTCACCTAATCCGTGGAAAGGTCATGAATGGACTGGTCCCTGACAGGCCACCTAGGGGTCCCACTTCAGGAAATCTGACCATACTAAACTTAATTTCCCTCCTTTATCCTGGAAATTTTCACTGAAAAGATCAAAAATGATGACTGCAAGTGCAGCCTGTTTTCCTAAAACAGATAAATGTTTTTTGTTGGTGTTGGTGGTGGTGGTGGTATTGGTGATGTGTGTTTTAGAAAATGACTCTTACTTTTGATACCATCCTAAAAATTATAAATATACAGTGTTAATTAATTATTATTATTATTATTATTTTTTACAGTTTATTTTACTTTTGAGCTGGGCTGGGGGAGGCATTTGTCCACGGATGCAGGTGCTGTGGAGGCTACGGGCTTTGGATCCCCCTGGAACAGGAGCTAATGGCGGGTGTGACCTGTCCAACATGAGTGCTAGGAACTGAACTCTGGTCCTCTGTAAGAGCAGTATGTGCTCTTAACTGCCGAGCCATCTCTCCAGCCCCTGTGATTATAATTAAATGGTTTGTGTGTGATGGTTTTTTATAAAACACCAGCAAAGAAAGAGTTTCTTCCAAGTCTTTACCTAAACTTCATATTTTAAAATACAAACTATGGTTGATTAGAGTATTAATAACCATAAATAACTTCTGGACAGCCGTATCAGCAAGCCGTTTAGAATCAACTGGAACGTGATTATCCCCAAGGCCTCTCCACAAACCTTTCATTTTATCTGTTTGGATGAGGATTCAGCCATTAAGCTGGGCTGGCTGTCTCTGCTATCTTCCAGTTCTTTAATTTGCTTGGCCAGTGATTTCCTGTAGAGATCCACCCATTTGCCCTGGTGCTATGTGAGTTCCTTCACTCTTGATTTTATTATTGTGCTTTTATGGTTAGCTCTCACGGGTTAAATTTAGTATTTTATCAAGAATTCCAAAATCATGACAATTCTGTGCTCTTATTCTCCACCCTCAGTTAGGTTATATCAAGGGTGAGTTTCATCAATTTGAACTTGACTAAAACTCCCTTTGCAAATGTTTCCTTTGTAGCAAATGCCATGTTTTAGATTTTCATAGATACAGCAATCTGTGGGTTTTCAGTGACATGCTGGAGTTAGACATCAGCTTAGTGACTAGGTCTCCTATACACATTCAGGCGAGCATGCAGGAATCCCAACTCCCTACAAATTCCACTTATCGTCAACTGTAATTTGAAATGGCCACAGTGATTCTTTTGACCTAGATAGAATTGCTTTTCTCCTAGCCTTGTGCCCCTTATATGACACAGACAGCTTGAGGGAAAGTTCTGTGACTAGATTTTCCTTTTAAATTTTATAGCATGTACACACACACGCACGCACATGCACATGCACGCACGTGCACACACACACACATACACACACACACACACACACACACACACACACACACACACACACACTGGTTTCCCTACCCCTGTGGATCATCGACTGATTTGGTCCACAAGGGCAGTGGGAGCAAAGCCGTTGAATAGGAGATTTGGAAGCCCCGTGAGCACGTGAGTGGCCACACCTGGACCAATTGTCAGTAGGCAGATCAACTTTACTTATAAAGTTTTGGGGGACTGAGGAGGGCAGGGACATCAGGATGGGCAAAGGCCATTGTCTAGGGCCGTAGGGTACCTGGCATACCTCATTGGCATGGGGAAGCATTTTAGGAATCTCAGGTGCTGGCTGAACAGGTGTTAGGAGAAAGGAAATTGATCCTATAAACTAGTTGAGGCTATGTGACATTCCTCAGGTAGAGGTGAGTGTGGGAGCTTAGAATTCCCTGTACAAGGTCAGAGAGGGAGAAACTCTGATAACAAAGGGAGTCTCCGTTACGAGGTGAGCCCCAGAAGGCTGTCAGGTCAATGGGATACTTTAGCAGTTTTCCCATACATACATACAAACATACGTGTGTGTGTGTGTGTGTGTGTGTGTGTGTGTGTGTGTACACATGTGTATTCCCAGGGTGCACATGCCACCATGCAAGTCAGCTTTCTCTCTTTACCATGTGGGTCCTGGGGACAGATCTCAAGTCATCACAAACAAGTGCTGGTACCCATTAAGCCACCTTTCTGGTTCTGATTCTTTCTTTTTAAAAAATACATGTTCAGCACAGTGCTTAACACATCATAAAGCCATAAGTCTACGTGTCTGAGAGAGAGAATAATGGGCGATGAGAGCAGAAGGCAGGCGCTGTGCTGCTGAGGTGATTGTGGGCACAAACCCCAGTCATCATGAGTCCGGGGCTGAGCTGCTCAGTAGTCGGTGCTCAATGCTAGGGACTGAACTGCTCAGTAGTCTGTGCTCAGTGCTAGGGCCTGAGCTGCTCAGTAGTCTGTGCTCAGTGCTAGGGACTGAGCTGCTCAGTAGTCGGTGCTCAGTACTAATGGTGACCTTGATTTCCTGTCTCTTAACAGCACTTACTACTCCAGCCCCCTCACACCATGCTTGTCAACATTTAGCAATCTACTCAGGGCCTGGGGGTAGAGGCAAGGACTCAGCGGAGAAACAAGAGGCCACACGCCAGGATGTACTCTTCCCTCTGTGGGCTGGCTGTGAGGGAATGCTCTCATACATGCATCTCTTGAATGTTTGAGTCTGTGTATTCATTTCTTTGTGGTGACTTATGTGCTTGTGTGAGTGCAGAGACCTGAGGCCACCTCAGGTGCCATTCCTCAGGAGACATCCACCTTACCTTTTGTGTGTGTGTGTGTGTGTGTGTGTGTGTGATAAGCTCTTCCACTGAATGGCCAAGGCAAATGAACCAGCAAGCCACATCGTGGATCCTTCTGTCTCCACCTTCCCAACACTGGGATTATAAGAACACACTATGATGGATGGCTTTTTCTTTTCTTTTCTTTTCTTTTCTTTTCTTTTCTTTTCTTTTCTTTTCTTTTCTTTTCTTTTCTCCTTTTTTTTTTTTTAAGATTTATTCATTTTTATTTTTATGAGCATTGGTGTTTTGACTGTGTGTATGTCTGTGTGAAGGTGTTTGATTCCCTGGAACTGGAGTTATAGACAGTTGAGCTGCCACATGGGTGCATGCATGTGTGTATGCCCCAGGTCCTCAGGAAGAGCAGCCTGTGGTCTTAACCTCCAAGCCGTCTCTCCAGCCCTGACGGATGCCTTGTAGGTCCTTGGGACCCAACTCAGGTCTTTCTGCTTACACTGACAATCACTTGTCTGACTGACCTCTCCCCAGCTCCACAGTAAATCTTGACTAAAGGCTGTGCTATTTTTATGTGAACTTGCTTTGGCATGTTAGAAATGGTACTCAAATTTATTATTACTGAGAGCAATGTCTCCCAGAAAGTTTTTGATACTCTTAGACACTGAAACGTTTCTCTTCCACAGTGCTTTAGAAGAGCTTAGAGAGACAAGAGTCGTGGGTTTGGTGCTCACACACTTGGATCACACACCCCACCCCATCCCCACTCCCCCATCCCCTGTCAGGACACCAGTGTAGTTTCCTTTGCTTTCCAAGACCTTGGCTCTGGTGGAGACCTGGCTAGAAGGAAGGCCCAGAATGAAAGATGTCCCAGCAGTGAGAACATTAACATCTACTCTGGACCCAGGAAGAAGATGTTGGATTCCTAGGACCCAGGAACCAAGTATTAGATCAGGACTATGAAGGCAACCTGGAAGTAAGAAAAAACAGGCAGGCATCTGTCAGAAGCAGAGCTTCCCCTTTAATCAGAACAGCTGAAGGGACACAACCTCTGCAGAAGTCTCCAGACTATGACGCACAGGTCTTATAGGACAGAAAAGAGACAGCATTGGGGATGCCAGATCCCATCTGCAGGAAAGTTCTCCTGCTCTCTGGAAGTAACAGACATAGTGTGTAGGCCCCCTGATCAGCAGCTGCCATGGGTGTCACCAGTCCAGTCAACTGTCCTTTCTGGAGTGTCTCAGTCTGCCCCAGGATTCTAGGGTGCTAATCTTTCACCAGGCACCCTCTCTTTAAATCCAGTTTTGCTGTGAAAGACAAAGAGACTGTTTTTGGTCTAGGAACAGAAAAAAATACCCACAAGGAAGAAGCCAGTTTGCAGAGGATAAATCCAACACAAAAAGCAAATTCTTCATGAATTTGATTCTCTCTGACTTGAGGAGACTTTTCTCAACAGACTGACCTGGTGTGGAATAGTGGGTACCTTAAGAAAGGGATGACTCAAGGACTGTGCAAGGAGTCCGCAGACAGGTTGGAAGTCTATGATTGAAATATGCCCCCTGAATTATGCTCTGTGGTCAGCAAGGTAGGAACTGTGTGCTCGAATGTGTGTGTGTGTGTGTGTGTGTGTGTGTGTGTGTGTGTGTTAGGAGCTGGGAGGTCAGGTGAGTGTAAATAAATAAATGGAGGAACTCAGAGGAACTAGTCCTTCGGGAGAAGTAACAGAATAGAATGCCCTGACCTGGTTGCCCCTTGGAGTTCAGCACACCAGCTTGGGGTCAATTTGGAAGAAGTCTTAGCTACAAAGTCCACAGTGCAAGCCCAGCCCCTCCAAGGATGCACAGTAAACTCTCTTGTCAGAGTTTGGCAGCAGTGGGGACTTTTGATTCCACAGAGCTGGAAATGTGCTTGTTTTCTCACCAAAGCTGAGACCCATTTGCACAACAAGCAAAAAGACAAGGTAAACAGCTTCTTTTGGCAACTTTCCAAGGTCGGGTTTTTTTCTGGATGGCATCCCAAGAACTCTGTGACACCACCTCACCCAGGAGTGAACTCAAACACTGGGGATTCTTTCAATATTCAGAAAGGGTCACTTCTTTGAAATGTGGTGACTTCCCCAGAACAACTTTCTCATTTAAATTACACGGATATCAGAGGAGCCCAGGCCAGGAGGTGAAGCAGAGCAAACTCACATTCGTTGACTACAAAAGCAAACGCATATTTTTTGATGAGCCTGCACTGCTTGCCTTTGCAGGCACAGAATGCTGTTTTCTTCCCCTTGCCTACAAGGACTGTCATAAGTTGGCACAAACAAATGCCTTCATTACTCATCCTGGTCTCGCGCACTAAGTCTTTGTACGAGGGGAGTTTGCTGTTTTGTTTGGTCGGCAATTGCTTGTGCTAATGGATCATGAGAATCTTCCCTGCTTTGCATCTTGTGATTATTTTAGTGCCAGCGAGCACCCATTAGACTCACAGTTGCTCTAAAAGCTAGAGACTCGGGATGAGAGTGGTCTTCCATCATCCTGACCTTTGGTACATTGTAGCCCATGTTCTATTGTGATTAAGAAAGTTACTTCTCTGTGGTTACAATGTACCACCATATTCATTCCTAGATGATATATGTCTCCCTCAGAAATTAGGGTAGTAGTCCCCTCTCCCTTTCCATTGGAGTGATCATACCCATACAGAAGAAATGACAAGCAACAGCAGGTTTTCCAAACGAAGACTCTGGCTTGCATGATAACTATACAGCGTTTTGTGCTGTGCTGGGAAGTTATTGAACACACCGTCTCCCCATCCCAAGGGAAAGGCTAGAAATCCAGATGTAACAGATATCAAGTTATCTGTCTCTGAGCCAGGGATCCTCCTGATTCTCTGTCAGTGGGACCACCACTTTTACCCATGCCTTAGGCATCTGTTACTGGACGGTGACCCTCACTTACCAGCATCACTCCAACACAGGCCAACAGTGCCAGTCTACTCAGTTTGTCTCTTTTCTCCAGCACAGTGCCTGTAGCTTGTCATTCCCTACATGGGCTGGACACTATGCCAAGTGTTCTTACAGGCCATCCCATTTGACAACCACACAATAAGGTGGGTACTTTTAAATGGCAACTTCTCAGTACCTTGCCAATAGTCACATACTGGAAGATCTGGGACCACCAGTATGGAAGACCAGTTGCCCTTATGGTCCCAATTCTTTGCCCCTTTGTTGTAGTTAGGGTCACTATTGCTGAGAGAAGCACCATGACCAAAAGCAACTTGGAGAGGAAAGGGCTTATTTGGCTTACATATCCACATCATTGTTCAAGGACAAGAACTCAAATAGGGCAGGAATCTGGAGGCAGGAATGGATGCAGAGGCCATAGGATGCTGCTTACTGGCTTGCTTCTCATGACTTGCTTTAGCTTGTTTTCTTATAGAACCCAGCACCTCCAGCCTAGGGATGGAACCACCCATAATGGGCTGGGCTACCACCAATATCTAATTAAGAAAGTGCCCTACAGGCCTGCCTACAGCCTGACTGTAGTGAGGCATTTTCTCAACTGAGGCTTCCTCCTCTCCAGTGGCTCCGGCTTGTGTCGTTTGATATAGAACTGCCAGCACACCCTTTCTGTGTCCTTGCCTTTTGGTCTGTGACTTTAGTTTCTTTACCAGGAGGAGGAATCCATTTCTCATCCTTTGAGTCTGAACTCAGCCATGTGTTTTGATTTCAACAATGACATTGTAGCAGAAGCTATGCAAGCAGAACCATAAAGAGTTGCCTACATGTCTGTGTTTGTGCTTTTGCTCCTCACACATCCAGACAGGGTGTCAGAGGATAAAAGGGGGGTCGTTGGTCAGACTGGAGTCGCTTCACTTGTTCCATGCTTGGGCACCTGTGATCATAACCAACCAGTCTCCCGACTTGAGAGAACAGCCAGAAGCTGCCTACATATCTGGGCTCCAAATCCACTGCACAATGATTTCTCATGAGGTCATCTTCCTGTTAACACCCAACCCATAATCCACTTAATCAACTTGCTTATATTAGAATTCTCCAGAGAGAATTAATCAATAGAGTAGTTATAGATTGTTCTAGTTTGCTTTTGTTGTTGTTGTTGTTGTTGTTATTGCTGTGATAAAATATCATGTCCATAAGCAGCTAGGAAGGAATCACTTAATTATAATCTTACAAGTTATAGTCAATCATCAAGAGAAAGCAGGAACCTGGAACAGAAAGTAAAGTAGAAACCATGGAGGTATATTGCTTTCTGGCTAGCTGTTCATGGATAATTCAGCTTGAGACTCCAAAGATAGAAGAACTCCAAAGACTATGGAATCTCTACAGTCAAGATCATCCTGCTCTAGGGAAAAGACAAAGATCATCTCCCTTTCTTCCACCTGTTGTTTCATCTGACACCCATGAGCCCCTCTGTCTACTGGCTCATGCCAGCCTTATCTAGAATCAATTTGACAGACAGGTCAAGAAACAGGCTTACCGGACACCAAGGCATCTTTTTTAGTTAATTTTCTGTTGCTGAGATATAACACTATGCTCCTTGGAGGATAACTATGCTAGACTCCTGTCTACAAGCATAAGAGAGTATCACTAATCATGTCAGGGATTGGTGCTTGCCCATGGGGTGGGTCTCAAGTTGTGCCGGTTATTGGTTGGCCATTCCCTCAGTCTCTACCCACTACCCTATCCCTGCATTTCTTGCAGACAAGATAAATTTTGGGTTGAAAGTTTTGTAGGTGGCTCAGACAGATGCAGTGACAAATAGTGGATGGAGCTTGGGAACTCCTGTGGAAGAACAGGGGAAAGTATTGCAGTCCCTCAGGGGATAGGAACTCCACAGGAAGACCAACAGAGTGAGCTAACCTGGAGCTCTCCTGTCTGAACCACCAACCAAAGAACCTACACGGGCTGGACCTAGGCCTCTCTGCACATATGAAGCAGATGTGCAGCTTGGCCTTCATGTGGGTCCTGAACAACTGAAGCCCGGGCTATCTCAAAAGCTGTTGCCTGTACATGAGATATGCTCTACGAGCTGGGCTGCCTTGTCTGGCCTCAGTGGGAGAGGAGGCACCTAGCCTCACAGAGACGTAATGGGCCAGGGTGGAGGGACACCCAGGGGGCCCCCACCTGCTCAGAGGAGAAGGGGGAGGGGTATGAGGAGAAGGGTTGTGGGAGGGGTGAATGGGAGGGGGCAGTGAGCAGGATATAAAGTGAATGAGCAAAAAAATAAAAATAAATAAAATTAAAAAGAAAATCACTATTCCCAAGGCATTCGCAGAAGAAAGAGGTTTGTTTGGTTTGCCTTTGCAGACAGTAAGAGTTTGTCATAGCAGAGAGGCATGGTAGCAAGCAGCAGCCAGGGCGGCTCAAACAGAAACCAAGGGTTCAAGCTTGAACAGCAAGCAGGAAACAGAGAAGAATGAACTGGGAATGGAGTACGGTTTTGAAACCTCAAAGCCTGCCCTCAGTGGCACACTTCCTCCAGCAAGGCCACACATCTCAAATGGTGCCACCCACTGGCCACCACGTGTCCGAACATTTGAGCCTATGGGGACTTTCTCATTCAAACATCACAGAGCCTGCCTTTCAAGTCAGTCAGGCTGACACCTAAGTTACCCATACACTACCCATTCTTCAGGAACCTTGTCTCCACTGCCTAAAGGGGGTATTATAGTTTCATATCTGGCAAGCAAAAAAATTTGCAAGTAGCCAGTCCATCTTTTTAAAAAACTATCTATCTATCTATCTATCTATCTATCTATCTATCTATCTATCTATCTATTTATTTAATGTGAATACATTGTGGCTGTCTTCAGACACACCCGAAGAGGGCATTAGATCTCATTACATATGGTTGTCAGCCACCATGTGGTTGCTGGGAATTGAACTCAGGACCTCTGGAAGAGCAGCCAGCCAGTGCTCTTAACCTCTGAGCCATCTCTCCAGCACTAGCTAGTCCATCTCAACAAAACACTGAATAAACTCAGAGAAAATGTCAACGATGCTCCTAAGACCAACCAGAGAAGTGCATTCACAGGTAAAAACACGGCTCTCAAACAGAGAACCAGCAGGTATGTCTGAAGAGTCACTACTCGCCAAAGCAAAAACCTCCACAGAAGTCCATGATGGGCGCCACAAGTAAGGTGCTGTGACTGACAGCGAAAGCTCGGCACAGATGTGTCTCCGTGAGCTGAAACTCTAGCAGACACCCTGCCCTCTGTGAGGTCTACCGCCGCAGTGAAGTCTGGGCGTCTCTTCCTGCTGCTCCCACGGGGAAGAGCAGAACTGGCCGTCCTAAAAGCAGATTGTTCTTAACAAGGTACATCTTCAGAAAAAAAGTATTTTCCCTACTAAAGAGGTTAACCTACTGGAACTCTGACTACACGGTAAGCAAGCAGTACATAGTCAGAGAAGAACCTGGTGCAGGCATGGTTCTCTTCATGTCGTTGGGGGGGGGGGAACAAAAGTGCAAAATCACTACAAAATCAGACAGGAAATAAATATAATTCTATTCCTCTAGATACCGTGGCCCACATCGCATAGGGAGAAAAGCTGGGGGATCCCTTGTGAAGTTCGTAGTTTAGGATCGCAGACTTATGTGAAGGCTGAGACCCGATCCCTGATCAGGAGACGGGAAACAGCTCTCTTTCAATCCTCTCTCCTCTTCCCACCACATCACAAAGGTTCCAGTCAGCTCTAACTCCTCTCACCCAATAGATCACATCTGGATCTATTACAAAAGTTATTACTAAGATATGCTTAAAATTCAGGTGTGGCAGGATTGCTGTAGGTATTAGATGATGAATTTGAATACACTGATTTCTCGGTTAAGGGGCCTAAGGCGGGAATTAGACAGCTTGCAGGAACAGACAGATATGCATAGATATGGACAATCTAAGAAGGATAAAAATGCTAGAGAATAAATACTTTGTGATAGAAATTAAGAGTGCCGGGCTGGAGAGATGGCTCAGCACTTAAAGGCAAGGCTTACAACCAAAACGTAAGAATGCCTTTGATGATGCTATTAGTACACAAGACCAGGGCATCTTGAATTCTTTATCTTTTTTGTCCAGGGAATATTTATACAATGTTAGATATATAGGCAATATAAAGTAGGGATACAAATAAAACATTTACTGAAAATAAATCACGAGTTTATTTTAAAACAATTTTGGCACATGACTTTACAATTTTTAAAGACTAAAGCAAATTTACCCAGTAACGAGGGGGTGTGCATGTCTGTCTGACAGAGTCCAATGCTGTGCTGATTAGGTGCTTACATGATGAGAAATGGCAGGAAGACGTAGTCAAGATGTTGGTTTCTATTATTGAGCTATTATGTTTCTGTAAGAGCAGAAAACTTTATATGTACAGTAAAGATGCTGGTGCCCACGGCAACTCAGATATAAGCAGAAGTGTTTCAGGCAGTGTTTGCCACCACTGCGTGGTGTAGTGCCGTGTATTACACAGAACATACGTGTTGTGCATGGAATCAGAGCTGCAGCACAACCGTAATGCAACATGGGTGAGCACAGCCAGAAGCACCCCAGAGTCATTACGCGTTTTATTTTAAATTCACTTCTGGTCATCGAATGTTCAGAAACTGTTTATCATTGTCAAATTTTCCAAGCCCCATATTTGGCTGTGTAACCCAGGATTGGACACAAGCAACAGCTAAAGATCGGTGGGCAGGGTGCGGGATGAGAAAGTAATCTTTGAGCTTATTAAGTTTGCAGGACATCACTTTTCTATAAGAAACAAGGCTGATTTTGAAATTAAAAGCTCATTGTCTTTTAGGTCCTCTGAACATCAGATGCTTAGGTGTAAATAAGTTCTATGTGAGGAAAATGGTCAAGTCAGATGAAAGAAGCCAAGAAAGACCAAGGAGATGTTCATCTCTTGAGTGGGAAAAATAATGTTAAAATGTCGTTTTTTTTTCCCCCATGTTAATTTGGTCAGAACTCTAGCAATTTATTTTGTGTGACTGTCAACAGATTCTATGATTTTGTGGAATGTAAAGAAACCAGAATGTGCAGAATAAGATTGAGAAGAACAAAATTGGAAGGCTGAGCATAGGCCAAACCATTGCTTGTTCCAAAGCTACAATGTGGTGTTACCAAAAGACAAGACAGAGGGAGCAAGGGGCAGGATACTGAGCCTGGGAATGGGGCTGTGGAGATGCACACAGCCTGACAAAGACAACAGAGTGAAGGAAACTGGCCGTGTGGCAAACAATTAGAAATCAATACTTTACATGTGAAAAAAAAAAATCTAGACATAAATGTTGGGCCTGTGTCAAAAAGTAACTTACAGACTTAAATGTGAAACACAAACTCACCAAGTAAGGTGTAATCCCAGAGCTTGAGAGTCTGAGGCCAGCCTGGGCTACATAGTAACTGCAGAGCCAGTCTGACCTACATAGCAAGTCTGTTTCCAAAATAATGGCTAAGAATGTGGCTCAGTGGTAGTGTGCTTGCCTGCTACACACAAGGCCCTGGGTTCAGTTCTCAGTACTGGAAAAGAACAAAACACAAAATTTAAAACTGTAAAGTTCCTAGAATATTCCTCTTGGTTAAAACGTCCCTCTCTATGTGGCTGTTTGTGATTTAGCCTCCTTGTTTCTGTTATCACTGAGTACAAATTTAAACAGTGAGACACCGCCATCCATCTTAGAACGGCCAGATCAGAAACACTAGCATGTGGAACAACAGCATCTGTCACTTGTTGCAGACAAGGAAGCAAAATTCTATAGCCACCTAGCAGATGTCCTGATGACTTGTGTACAAAACCAAACACACCGTTGCTGTGTGATCCAGAAACTGTGCTCATTGGCGTTACCCAAAGGAGTTCAAAAATTATGTTCACACCCAACTTTGCATGTGGATATTTATAGGATAGCAATTCATAATTGTTAAGACTTGGAAGTTATCTGAGTAGGTATATGATTAAATGCAGTTTGCATCCAGTAAGTGCATAGTAACTGCAGAACCAGTCTGCCCTACACAGCAAGTCTGACTCAGAAAGAATGGCTGGGAATGCGGCTCAGCCGTAGAGTGTGTGCCTGCTGCATGCAAGGCCCTGGGTTCAATCCCCAGTACTGGAAAACGAAGCAACAAAACACAAACGTCATTCAGTGTTGAAATGGATGTGAGCCATCAGATCACGAAATGACATGGTGGGAACGTACTGCATGTGACTCGATTGAAAGAAGCCAGTGTGGCAAGTCTACATCACATGACTTCAACCATGTGACTTCAACCATGTGACACTCAGGAAGCTGCAGAGTTGCAGACCTGATGCAGGAACTAGAGGTCAGCAGAGGTGGGAGTGACTGCAGAAGCTGGGGCTGGGCGTGGAGTTTAGGGCTGAGAAAGTCTTCTTTTGGGGACCATAATGGTGTGTCCATGTCACTATGCATCTGTGAAAATCCCCGATGTCTGAACCCTAGAGTGAGGGCTCATGTCCTTAAGGTGGTAATAATGTATCATTGCACATTCAGTCGTAATATAATAAATCTGCCCCTGTGTGAGAGACATTTGTGCTGCGAGGAGCGTGAGAGAATTCTCTGTGCTTTCTAGTTAATTTTTCTGTGACCTCAGGATGACTCTAAAAATCACTCCATTTTAAAATGAGAAAATTAAACTAAATTCCTAACAAAAAAAGCAAAGTAGACTCCTATCTCTTCAAAAAAAGCAAAGTAGACTCCTCCTATCTCTGAAGCCTTCACTGGCATGGCCCTGCCCTAGCCAGCAGCCTGCTACGGACAGGCCCTACACATAGTCCCATTTCCTCCTGTGTCTTCGCAGCTTCAGTGTCTGTTCTTTGTTCATCCACATCCTGCATATTTTAACAATTGAAATTCATTCCTGCCTGGAGTGGTGGCACACACCTTTAATCTCAGCACTGTTGAGATAGAGACAGGCAGATCCCTGAGTTCTCGGGCCAATCTGGTCTACACAGCAAGTTCCAGGATACCCTGGGACCCATAGAAACCCTATCTCAACACCCCCCCCCCAATAAAATAAAAAATAAAATAAAATAAAATAAATAATTGTGTTACTTGCACGTATTTCGGCACCCACATGGATGTCAGAGGACAAGTTTAGGGAGTCTGTTTCCTATTTCTATCAAACGTGTTCCAGGTCATCAGGCTTGGTGACAAGTGCCTTTGCCCCCTGAGCCATCTTGTCAGCCCTGTTTTAACAATTCTGGCTCTGTCTCCTCTGAAGACCTCTCTTTCTCTCTCTGTCTCTGGCCTCTGAGTAACTCTGCAACTGTGGCAACCCCATGGCAATTAGCCCAGGCTTGCCGAGGCATCAGCTAGACCATGCTTCTATTGGCCCGTGCTGGCTATTGAATGTGCATATCCTTCCAGAACAACGAGCTCATCTCATGATCTGCGCGGTGTTCCTCAGAGTTGCCAGTATTTAACTAACTGAAGACATCAGCCTATACTAGAACTTCAGGACAGTGAGTGTCCACTAGGTTTTCTCATAGAAATATCAATCACGAGTCCCCCCCCCCCCCGTGTCACTGGCCGTTTGTTTCAGTCTTGAAAGCATCATTCAGATCTACCTTCTGGTTTTCAGGGTGATGGACCCTGGGAGCGCTGCTCCTGACTCGATGGCGAAGGCCCAAGGCTCTCAGTACTGCTGAGAGGGTTGTGTTGCTCTAGCAAATCTTATGTGGCTCATTACCAGAGCCCTCTTACCTCACTCTGCTCCCCGTGGGGCATCTGAAGCCCATCTACAAGGGTCTGCACAGGCTTGTACTGGGTCAATAAGGGCCCAAGACCTCCAGTGTGGCAAATCCCAACCATATGCAGTAGAGACGGGGCGGGGCTTCAAATTTGGTCGTGGGGATGAGAAAAGTACATGGAAACTGCAGACTCCATGTCCCCAGCCCCAATCTCACCCATCCTGGTTCTAACTGGTTCTAATGGTTTTAAGCCTTTAGAGTAAGGGAACATCTGTCCTCTTGACTATAACCTATTCTGCCAGGGAAACCAGACTCCTTTTCAATGTGTCTTAATGATACATATATTTCAGGAGGCAAAGACTGCCCTGTTCAAAATTGTGAGTCGTGATCTCCCTCTGATTATTTTGTCTTCATAATTCTGAACACTCAAGTATAATGTGTGTTATAAAAAGTCTGTCTGTCCATAACAGTAAACCGTGGTTCTTTGTCACAAATCCAAATAATTCTAAGGGGTTTTGATAGCATATGCACCATGTGTATTTATGGTGTCAAGGTAGCTACATGCACAACATTCTAATTGAATTATTCTAAAAACACAAATATTTTGCCGGGCTACAGAAACACACATTAAATATCTAAATCTACAAACTGCTGACAAACAGCACCTTCCCTAACAAAAGAGAGCAGTTTAATAACCGCACTGGCAATATGTCTGTTAAGATCTCTAATTAGGGCCAGGGTTTCCCAGCAGCCTCTGAAGGCAAAGGTGTAAATGGAGAAACTGTCCCAGCCTGCATGCTCCGTGGTGGCTGTGTTCTGAGGACAGAAGGGCTGTCTGGTGAGGAAACTGTGAACGGACACAGGATAACAGACTACTCTGTAATTCCAACATCAGCTCATTAGCAATCTGTCAGAGCTTTTAATACAGATCCTGGTGAAAATACAGGAGCAGCGTGATTGTTTGAAACCACGTCCCTGTCTAACTGGAAGGGCCACTGGGATGGAAGGGCATAATGGCGATTAATAAAGTGATAATGCCCATGAAGTAGGCTGCTTTCTTTGTGCTCTTGTTGGAGATGGTAATTTCATGCATTCTTGGGCTATCACAGGAAGCTGAGATGACAATGGTCTCATGATGGGAGTCATTAAAAAACAAAAGTCGAGCCAGCGGAGTAGTGTGAAGAACACAAAGCCATTCTAGCCCTCGAAGCATGGCAGGTGCTTTTCTTGACTCTGGAAAACACTGTTAACGGAGTCACAATTTCTCACACCACAAACTAGTTTCCAAACTATTATAAACTCACTATTAGTAGCTTAAATCATTACCATCAAAAATATATTTAGGGTATGTTGTCCAGGCAGAGTCTAAAGGGTAATTAAGGTTGAGTCTGAAGAAAAAGGATAATTAATGTGTAGAGCAACCTGTTTTATGGCAAGGACTCTATGTTTGTAATCCTACGTAGCTTTCACAACACTTCAATGCATGATTTACCCAATTTACCCATTTTTTTTTTCTTTAGAAGAGACCTACGTGTTCAATTTTCATCTTTTGTTGTCTCTCCCAAAATTGTTCTATAGTGAAGCTTGTAGTTTTGGAATATGGTGACAGTAAACAGGGCAGTCGTGTCTGGTTTGTTTTTGGGGTTGGTATCATGTCTAGGTTGGTATGTGCACTTATGTACGCATGCCCAGGCCTAAGATAACGAAAAATACTCATTCTGCTATCGGCACTTTTCCCCTTTCCTTTCCTTTCCTTTCCTTTCCTTTCCTTTCCTTTCCTTTCCTTTCCTTTCCTTTCCTTTCCTTTCCTTTCCTTTCCTTTCC
>NC_034602.1:94380488-94400577 GCF_900095145.1 Mus pahari | reverse complement strand
TCTCTCTCTCTCTCTCTCTCTCTCTCTCTCTCTCTCTCTCTCTCTCTCTCTCTCTCTTTCTTTCTGAGATAGTCTCATGTATCTTCAACTGGTCTTGAACTCATTAGGTCTCTGGGGATGATTTTAAGCTTCTTATTCTCTTCCCTCTGTCTGCTGGTTGTTAGGATCACAGGTAGGTGCTGCATGCTTGGTTTATGCAGTAGCTGAGGCTCCAACCTAGTGCTTCCTGCACCACAGGCGAACAAACATCCTACCAACTGAGCTGCACCCAGACTCACTCCCACTCCTCCAGCCCTGGAAAACCTGGAGCAGAAACAGAATGCTCATCAAGCAAGCATGCTACTGGAGGTCTTGGAAATATAGTTTCCTCACCTGGTGTCCTGCAATCTTCTGTGTGGATGGCAGCCACAGGCATCTTTGTCCTCAGAGGAACCAACTCTACAAAGCCGCATGTGGAGTTCATACATCCTCCCCTATGGTTGTTCTCCATGCCCCTTCTCCACTCCTCCAATGCCCAGGCTCCAATGGAAGGTCACAGACCTGCTTGGGGAAGGATTATTTCTCAGTGGACACCTAAGGGCTGGCTCTGAAGGCTCCTACAGAGACACCCTTATTTGTGTGTTCACTTTGAAAACATGTCCATGTTTGGAATACTTACCTACCTGCAGGATCCATTCTTCAGTTTTTAAACTAAAATCCTGCAAACACAGTAGACTGTTGAATGTGCAGCTTAGCCCTTGTCCAAAAGGAACCCTCAGACAAGTCTGTAAAATACGTGTCTCCCAAGGTAGTGAGTGTCAAGGGTCACTGTGTCAGGGAGGCCAGAATGCAGGAGCCTGGTCTTTTGTCTCTTCTATTAAGGCAGGGTGTCTAGATATGAGGCTTGCATCCATACTTTAAATTTTTTCTGGTGACCTTTGCCACATTGAGATTTGAAGTTCATTGTGCGTATAATCCTATTATATTATTTTAAAAAGATAAGTAAAGGGATCCAGATAAACCTACATGCTCATCAGAAGGAGATGAATTAAAACAGCGGTAACATGATGATAATCTGTGGCTTCCATGTGTGCTGTAGATCTGTAGACCAGCGTTTATTGACAAGGAGAAACACTCATAGCGTATTACTGAGTGACAAAAGGCATCCCCGTCGCAGTGCATATTATCTGAAAGCACTTTGGTTTTCAGTCCATATTCTTAAACAATATGATTAGTTTTATTGCCATTGACATCCTATTTCTTGCAGCAAAAACATATTACTTTCATGTGCTATTGATTCAATAAAGTGTTAAAAAGAAAAGGTTTGATATATGACTTCTTGGACAGGTACTTTCCAAGAAAGCCACTCTACTTTATGGTCGTGAGTTCAGAAGACAGCAGCTACTGTTTTTATAACACACCTGGAAGACTGGGAGAGGACATGTCTTTGTTGGTCCAGGGGGTCAGGCAGTATTGCCACTGGATTGGCATAATTTTCTGAATGCAGCAGTGGCTTTGTGGCTAATGTTTATATACTGGGAATTTTTGTTCATCAGAACTAACACTGTTTTGCATGGAATAAGAATAGGGCAGAGCTGACAGGAGCCTCATAAAGCTGTCTCCTGAGAGGCTCTGCCAGTGCCTGACAAATACAGAGGTGGATGCTCACAGCCATCTGTTGGACTAAGCATGGGGTCTCCAATGGAGGAGCTAGATAAAGTACTCAAAGAACTGAAGGGGTTTGCAGCCCCATAGGAGGAACAACAATATGAACCAACCAGTACCCCCAGAGCTCCCAGGGACTAAACCACCAATGAAAGGGTACGCATGGAGGGACACATGGCTCCAGCCACATATGTAGCAGAGGATGGCCTTGTAGGACATCAGTGAGAGGAGAGGATCCTGTGAAGGCTTGATGCCCCAGTATAGGGGGAATGCCAGGACAGGGAAGCAGGAGTGGGTGGGTTAGTGAGCAGGGGGAGGGGGGTGGGATAGGGAAGTTTTCAGAGGGGAAACAAGGAAAGGGGATAACATTTGAAATGTAAATAAAGAAAATATTTAATTAAAAAAAAAAGAAAAAAAAAAAAGAATGGGCAGAGCAAGGCTGGAGAGATGGCTCAGCAGTTAAGAACGCTGGCTACTCTTCCAGAGGATATGAGTTCAATTCCTGGAACCCACATGACAGCTCTGTAACTCCAGCTCTAGCAGAGCGAAACCCAACCCCCACTTATAGTCTCCACTGGCACTTGGCTGGAGGTGGTACACAGACATATATGTGAGGCAAAACACTCATACGTGTAAAATAGAAATAGATATAACTGGAGGAGAAGGAGGAGGAGGAAGAGAAGGAGGAGGAGGAGAAGGAAGAGGAAGAAAGGATGATGATGATAACAAGGAGGATGATGAAGAGGGATAGGAAGGGAGGAGGAGGGGGAAGGGAGGAGGAAGGAGAGGGAGGAGGAGGAGAGGAGGAGGAGGGGAGGAAGACAAGGAGGAGAGGCTGAGGATGATGACAAGGAGGACGATGAAGAGGGGGGAAAGGGGGGAGGAGGGGGGAAGGAGGTGGAGGAGGAGGAAAAGAAGGGGAAGGAGGGAGAGGAGGAAGAGGGAGAGGAGGAAGATAAGGAGAGGGGATGAGGATGATGACAAGGAGGATGATGAAGAGGTAGAGGAGGGGGAGGAGGAGGGAAGGTGGGGGAGGAAGAGGAGAAGAAGGGGAAGGAGGGAGAGGAGGAAGACAAGGAGGAGGGAATGAGGATGATGGCAAGGAGCATGATGAAGAGAGGGAGGAAGGAGAGGAGGAAGTGCAGAAAGTTAAGGAATTCATTTCCTAATTTGAAAAATTGATTGAGCAACTGAGAGAAAAGTCAGCCTTGTTTGAATTTAGATTTGCAGTAACAGGGCAAGGGTGAAGAAAAGAAAGGCAGCGAACTTGCCATGGAGCCTCCTTTTATTCCTCTTGCCCCTCAGAGCCCTATTGCCTCCTCCTCCTCCTCCTCCTCCTCCTCCTTCTCCCATTAAAAGAATTGTTGGAATAAGAATCCCTGGAAGAAAAAAAAAACAATCCAGGATTTTGCCTTTTAGACTTCAATCTTGAGTATATTTTTTTAGATCTGCTATTTTTCAGATATTGTCTGGAGGTACCATCATTGATTAGGGAGTGACCCTGGGCGCACGTCGCTCCTCACAGTGTAAATGGCAGGAGCTCAGCACGATGCTGATGAGATGTATGTCTGTGTCCAACCCTTACAGTGCCGTCATAAGACTCTCTTCCCCTAATAGTTTTCCAGGTTGTGCTGAAAGGGTTCTGTCAATCAAGTCTAAAAATCTGCTTAACATCCTAACTGGGGTTAACCCAGTGCAGCTGCTCAGGGGCCATTGTTCCTGGTTTTGACATCATCAATGACCCTCGATGGCAAATTCGTCGTTAGAAGATGCTCACTGCTGATATGCATTTTTAATATTAAAAAAGAAATGTATCTAGAAAAAGTGTTTGCTTTACACAAAGCTGCTAGATGACATGTCTCACATCAAAAGTCAACAGGAAGCCAAGTATTTTTACAAGGACCCCGGAGAGGGACTGAACGCAGGAGGGGTTTGTGCTGGTTTTAGGTATAGTGAAGTCAAGATGGCTCACCTGTGCAGGGGGCTCAGCTAGCACCCTTGCTAATTAGTGGGGAGAGGAGAATGGCAAAAGACTTACTGTAAAAGAATAGCAACATGTCACAACACAGAGAGCCTGCATGTGACGGTTAGCCAGCATTGAGAAGAAGAGAGATCCTTCCATCAGTGAAGTCACTACCTGTTTTCACAATCTATGTCACCCTCTCTGAATTTTGTTCCCATCAGGACCTCTAGGCCAACCAATCCATTGCAAGCACAATTTACATTAGAATAAAATATTTATCCTCTGGTTTCATGGATGGTGGCGGCTACGTTCAAACGCCTCACATTAAAAAGGATACCAGGAGGTCAACAGACTGGAGGGAGCTAGATAAACTTCAAACAAATTCCATTTTCTAGAAAGCTTCTGCAGGGTACCTCCAAAAAAGGGGAAAAGGCAGAACAAACAAACGAGTGAAAAAGGACTGGGTACTCTCATCCAGCGAACTCTCAGCACGGCTAGATTTCACCGAGGTGGGCAACAAAGCAGGAAACTGAGGCAGCACAGCTGTTAATTAGACTCTAGAGTAGCTTACTTGAAGGTCTCCATTCTGAAGCAAGTTGGGAAACGTCACAGCGAAGGAAAAGAAAACATGGGCCGTAGAGCAATTGTCAGGAAAGTTTTAATGAGGCTCTCTGGGCATCATCTTCCTAGCAACCAAATGGCTGTGGTGGCTGTGAAGTCACGTGGCATTAACAGGAAGGGATAGCTATGAGGTCACGTGGCACGCTGTGGGGTCACATGGCATTAACAAAAGGGATGCTGTGGGGTCATGCAGCAGGCTGAGGTCCCGTGGCGTTAACAGGAAGGGATGGCTGTGAGGTCACGTGGCACGCTGTGAGGTCACGTGGCATTAGCACGAAGGGAATGTTGGCCTGCTCTAATTTCCTTGAGATTCACTTTCAAGCATTAATTGCATAATTTTCCTGATAACATGAAAAGAACAAGCATATGCAGATTTGCCGTGTGATTGCTCGACTGCTTTGGCCCATACTTCTTTCCGCTGTCTGGGTTACATACGCTGGCACCTGCTCCCTGTTGGTTGGCGAGGACCCTCCACGTTGCTTTTAGGATGAGTGTAAAGGATGTGTGTTAATGACATTTCATGCATTATGCCTTGTACTGAGCTCCCCACGAACCACAACCCAACCCCACAAGCCCATGGAGCTGCTGGTGTTTGTTTTATGCGGAAGTGTATAGTTGAGTGCTGGTAGAGGAAGATGGACTGACTGGTGGCAGTTCTAACCCGCTGAGTCTATTCACGGGGTGCTGCTCCTTTGCTGCTGACCTCCACGGTTTCTCAGCCAAGTATTCAAACATGTGAAGGGACATTCGACATTCAGATCACAACAGGTGCACATCCTGTGCCCCAAACAAGCTCCACCCTGGGTGACTCGGCTTCACTGAAGAAACTGCTGCGGTTGAAGAGGGAACTGCCTACTAAGGGGGGAAAGTCCGGCTCCAGACTGATGACCTGGCTGTCCGATTTGGCTCTCCTGTTACTAACCAGGACAGATATCTTCTCAGAACATGCCCTTCTCCACCATTGGTGCCACCACTCAGGGCCACTTTTTAAAGATTTTTTAAAAAATACTCCTTTTCACATTCTCAGAAAATAGGTCTCGATGTAGGAGTGACACCCTCCTTTGGAAATTAACATTTGCTTTGGCTTTTCAGACATTGCTGACTGTGAGCCTCGAAGGGAAGGTCAGTGGCTCTGTGTCACAGACAAGGAAAGGGGCTCAGAAAACTAGAGAGACTTGGGCAAGCGCAATAGCTCAGTGGTTAAGAATACTTGCCATTCGGGTTAGTTCAGAATACACTGGGTTTAGTCCAGGTGACACTGTGGAAGGAGATAACCAACTCTTTCAAGTTTGTCATCTGACCTCCGTATGCACACAGTGGCATGTGAATAACCACACACAGATAGACAGACAGACAGACAGACAGACAGACAGACAGACAGACAGATAGATAGATAGATAGATAGATAGATAGATAGATAGATAGATAGATAGATATGGAGGAAGTTGTCCAATGCCACAACCCTTGACCGGGACTTAAAGCCCAGCAGTGACTCACTAAATGCCATTCTTTCCCACAGTGCCTTGGGAGCAGGGCCATTAGGCTTTAAGTTCATTTGCCTGCCTTCCCTGCCCACCCGCACACACACCCTGAGTCCTCTGTGGCCAGGTTCACAGAACTTTCTACCTGTGGTGTAGTGCATTGAGAGACGAGGACTTGATGAGTACTGTGGGAGATCTGATTACAGAAGATGTCACTTTAAGTAAGCCACTTAAGATGGGTTTCTGATTTTCTAAAGTAGTTTTTAGAGAAAAACAAAGAAACAAAAACAAAAACAAACAAACAAACACAAAACGCCAGACTTGGATGTTAAAGTCGTCATGGAGGGTTAGCATGTTAGGAACCATGACACTCAGCACGATGAAAGAAAACTCAAAACAGACCAGAGTGCTATGCTGCCGCACTGCATGCATACGTAGCCTAGAGTGGGCACCACACACATGCCAGGGGATCCCCTACCATCGCTTCCATGGATACTGGCTAATCTTTTTTTTCATCTACATCACAGAAACGCAAATCTGGGGTTTAAGCATCCCAATAAGGAGTTCTCCCCATTCCCCCTCACTTCAGCTTTGCTTGCCTCTTACTGTCACAGTGCTTTGTCACTGGGCATGCCATACTGGGCTTCCCCAAGCTAGGCATGCAGCGGGTGTGAATAAACTCGAATCTCTTTATTCAGCCAGCCTCCTTCCTTTTATTCCTTTATTAAATTGTGTCTGCCTGGTGGATTTCTGAGTTTGAGGCCAGCCTGGTCTACAAAGTGAGTTCCAGGATAGCCAGGGCTACACAGAGAAACCCTGTCTCGAAAAAACAAACAAACAAAAATTGTGTCTGCCTATAAATGAAAAAGTGTAATCTAGCAAAGGGAAGTACACTTTAAATGAATGTGATGCATACTTCATAGAGCTATGTGAAAAGCACTAAGCGTTTCCAAAGGAGAGCAGCCTACAAGGGGACAAAGGCAGCCTTCCCAGAGGAGGTGACGTTCAAGCCAGATAGCAAAGCACAGGAGGGAAGAGAGCGTGACAGGACACACATGTAATCCCAGAACTGAGGTGGGAGGAGGAAAGATCTTGAGCTGGAGCTTGAATTTCAGGCCAGCCTGGGCTGACTGACCTGGTCTAAAGGCTATAAAAACCAAGCAAAAGGTAGACTCTCAGACATGCGAACATGTTGTAGGATTTTGGGAACAGAAGATGCACAGAGCTAGGGGTACAGCTCCGCTGGTAGAGCATTTGCCTGGTATACAAGAGGATACAGGAGGACCAGAGCAGTGTGGTGCATCTAGGGGATGGAGAGTAGATCTCCATTTTGGAGTGAATAATACATTGTAGCAAAAGAAATGCTCACAGAGGAGCCTGGAGACGCCACCTGGCACCACCACAGGGCACCACCACAAACACCATAGATTTGTCTTACTGGATGGAGAATGCTTTTCACCTCTCTTAGAAGGCGCGTCAGTTGAGCATTTGATCCATGATTAACCAGATTAGAGTTTTCCTTCCTAACATTTAATCTTAAAGTTAGGTAGGCTTACATGAAGAAGCCTGTGGGGAGTAGAATTTGCAGGAAAATGGAGCAAAGTTTCAGAAGGAAGCAGAAAGGGTGGTTCTGGATGCAGTGGGGGATGAGCTAGCGAACCTGAGCTTTTGTCCCTAATGATCACTAGCTCCCTGGTTGAACTTGTAAGACCCCCACTTATTCTTTATAAGGACAGTTCTCTTTCTAAAATGAGATGGAACCTCCCCCTCCCCCTCCCCCCCTTTCTCTTTTTCTTCCTTCCTTCCTTCCTTCCATCCTTCCTTCCTTTCTCTCTCTCTCTCTCTCTCTCTCTCTCTCTCTCTCTCTCCCAATGATCTTTAATGCAAAGCATTCAGATGTTACCCTGGCAGAAGTGAGTGAGGAGAACTGTATGCAGCAGAGGGCTAACAGCTGGTTATGCATTTCAGAAAGATTTCTGGCTGCAGAAAAGGGCCATGGGGAGCAAATGAAAGGCTCTGGCACTGGACTGAGCAACAGAGGAAGAGATGAGAACTCAGGCAGCAGCCAGGGTACCCTGAGAGAAATCCAGGATACGTAATTGACAGGACCAGCTCTTGGGGGCCGCGTGTTCCCAGAGCAAAGGCAGTGAGGGATAATTTTCAGCATCTAGCTGGATGAGTCACAAAACTGCACACAGAAACCAGAGAGACAGAGTCCTACTTTGGAAAAGGACATTCTGCTTTCTTTTTGACATGTGTTTGAGGAGCAGCCTATGGCAACATCTGGCAGGGTGGAGATTAGTTAGTAACAACGCATGCTAGCAGCGTCCACCTGACGGATTTAAATTCCGGAAGACACTACGCATGGAGAGGGAGGCGAAGGTTGAGAGGAGAGGAACATGAGAACACTAGCATTGTTAGTGAGCCCGAGAGAGGCGCCAGTCAGGCAGAGAGATGTGAGGAGGGGTGGACAGACTGACAGGAGAGTCAGGGGCGCCAAGGGAGGGGTGTGGACACACCTGTCAGGTTGTGCGGATGAATGCCGAGTGTCTTCAGTACTTGAGCTGTTGTTTTGAATGTCATCGAAACGGAGGGAACAGATCAGATCAGGTCATTCTGGAGAAGGAGTGGCTGCTACCTGGTGAGGGAATAGGCAAAGCCAGAGACTTCGAGCTGGCCACTCTGCAAGCTGGGATCTGAAGAAAGGAAGACTCGGTGCTGAAGCCCGAGGTCCAGGAAGGCCCAGGCCGATTGCTCTCAGAGCCGAATCCGGCCCCCAATTCATATTCTGCAGTGTGACCTTGCAGCTCCCTTGTCCAGCAACAGTTTCTGCCCCAGGCCGGCTTTATGACTTGCTTTTGTAAGTTGAATGAGGCAGAAATATGGTGTCAGCCCAAGAGGCCTAGAATCTCACTGCTCCCTCTCTCATGCCCCCATCTTCCTCCCCCTCTTCTCCCTCGTCCTCTCCATCTCCACCCTCCTCCTCCCCATCTTCTTCTTCTTCCTCTTCTTCTGCCCCATCACCTCCTTTTCATGCCCCCCCCCGCTTTCATCCTGCCCTCATGAGGACGAGTTTGAGCTAACATAGTCACATGAGTCATGTCACCATAACTAACCCTCTGCTGATTCTCAGGCAGGTGAGACCATCCTCGACTGGCTCTGCAATGACTCTGGTTGACTCGTCTCTAGAGATCTATATCATTCCATGCATTGTTGTTTTGGAGCTGTCAATAAGTGATCAACGGTGCTCTGCCAAGCCAGTCCCGTGGGCACAAAGTGGAAGACCGTGTAGCTCTCATATTTCTTCTCAGGGACTTTGGAACCAGGACTGCCCAGATGGATTCCTTCACAGTTTGGGGGTGCACTGTCCAGTAGCAAAAGGGCTCAAGAGTCTGTTGGAAGGTTTGCACTGAGTTTCATTAGCATGGGGAGACACGAGGGAGAGGGAGCGTATCTGCAGAGGTGGAGAAGGATCGACTAAGCAACAGGAAAGACACTGTAGGCGCTTGTCAGATGGCAGTGACCCTAGGGAAAGGCGGAAGCTTTCTTTGTTTGGAGACGGCAGCAGGAAGTACCACACCTGAACTCATTGTCACTGGGACTGCCACCCGAAATTGTGAATGGGGTGTGGGTTTCCCTAGCCACGTGTCTCTGGACACGCTCAGACTTTAACATCCAACCAAAAATTAGCACCCGCACCCACACATCTCCACGTCTTTAGAACTAGAGGGGACCTGAGACACAGCTCCATTTGTTTCCTCTGGCGTGTCAAATGCTGCCCTGACAGCAAAGGAGTAATCTTCAGTTTGTATATAATGAGGTCTGAAATCTCCGTCTCCGCACATTGATCACGGATCTTATTTCACTAGATAAACTGACAGCAGTCCTGGGTACTTAAACAAAAATTTGAAAAACCTTGGCCTAGCCACCCACATCCATGAGCTGCCTCCCAGTCTTCCCTGTCACTTCCGTGTTCAGTCACCTTGTCTGTGTGCAACAGTCTTATGATTTACCTGGATTCTTCCATAGCCAATCCATTCTGCAACGGCATTAATGCCACCATCCTTAAAACTGTCATCTAGGAGAAAGATGTGGTTTGAAAGAGAAAAGACCACCTCTAGACTTTTTCCCTAGCATTTCAGCTCAGTGTCTCGTCTGAATTACTCCTCCTGAATTACCACGTGCTGGGTACTGCTCTGAGTATTCGGAATCAGAAAACAAACAAACCCAAAATCAAAGAGCCTTGTTCCCCAGTGGTCACTCTGTAGAGGAGTCAGACAACGAAAGACAATTGTAGTGATCAGGTATCATAGTTAACTTCAACTCTCAACTTGACACAGCAGAGAATTTGTTGGAAATAGAGTCTTAACTGAGAACTTGTCTTTATCAGTTTGTCTATGAGGGGTTGTCTAGATTGGTAATTGTTACAGCAGGGTGCAGCTCACCATGGGGACCGTTCTCTGGGCAGGTAGTCCTAGGCTGAGTAAGAGGAAGCTAGCGGAATGTGCATGGTTGATTCACAGGTAGCAGCATCCCTCCATAGCTCCTGCCCTGACTTTGTTCAACGATGAACTGACCTGGAAGACAAATTAGCCCTTCTCTACCTAAAGCTGCTTTTGGTTAGAGCATTGTTGTTGTTGTTGTTGTTGTTGTTTTAAATCACAGAAACATAAAGGAAATTAGAGTAGCACGTTAATTATAACGTGATTGGAGGAGCAGGTATTATGAAAAAATTAAAAACACAGTGGTAAGTGGCAGTGGGTTGCATGCCTGTGATCCCAGCACTTACGAGGCAGAGTCAGGAGTGACAGACATCATCTGGGTTCCTTCCTGAGCTCAAGGCAAAAAGGATAAAAAGGGATAGTGAGGGTTGATTGAAGGGTCCTGAGAGACTTGAGGAGAAGGAGGTGAAGACATTATACTGAGAAGATAGGGAGAGAATGTTCTAGGAGATGTTCCAAGGTACTTCCTCATTCCTCCTGTACATCTATTGACTCCAGACAGTTTACAGTAGTATAATTTTTAGGCTGATCTGTCTCTTCTCTTTCCCCTATATGTATCATGTATGTATCTATGTATGTATCTATGTATCTATCTATCTACCTATGTATATATCTATTTATCTATCTGTCTATCTATTTATCTAAGCATGCAAGCAGACACACACACGCGCGGGCACACACACACACATACCTTTTCGTTTAAACGTCCAACTGTTGTTTCCTGAGCCAGACCTTATATTATTTTTCAGGGTTCTTTGTGTGCCGTGGGGAAAACTAGACTTGTTCTGTGCCAAATGTCACCAAGAACAGCTGATACTGGAAAATGTAATTTGTTTCCATTAAAGAAACTATCCTAAGAGCTGGAGAGATGGCTCTGTGGTTAAGAGCAGACTATTCTTCCAGAGGTCCTGAGTTCAAATCCCAGTAACCACATGGTGGCTCACAACCATCTGTAATGAGATCCAATGCCCTCTTCTGGTGTGTCTGAAGACAGCTACAGTGCACTCATACACAATAAAGTAAATCTTAAAAAAGAAACTAACATAAAGCTATTTCATAAAGCAATATTCATGCAAGTTCTTAATGTACTAAGAAGCAGCAGACTCTGGTGCTACACACCTGTAATTGAGCATTTAGGAGGTGGAGCTGGAAGAAGCATTCAAGATCATCTACCCTAATCTACATAGCAAGTTTGAGATCTGCCTGGGCTCCTACCCAATATTCCACCTACATCCCTCAAGACACAGGTAATTGCCATTTCTTGATATTTATTCTGTGTCAGTTGCTTCTCAAATGTATTCCCTGATATTTATTCCTACCCTTCTCCAGATCCAAGGTCATCCTTGGTTCCATTATTTTCCAGGCAAGGAGGTGGAGTTCTCATAGAGAGTAAGTTTTAAAGCCAGGATTTGGTTCCCAAGGGCATGGTTGTTCCCCTAGTCCCAACAACCTCTTTTGTTCCTAAATATCTTTACTATAATTAAGGAACATTTATATATGACACAATTAGGAGTCATTTTAGAGCATAGAGCTTGGCAGTCAAGAGCCTGAGCCTGCTGCAGTTGTGGCTAAGTGCCTTGACTGTCTTGGTCTCAGTTTCCTTGTTGGTAAATTGTGTATATCAGAAGCACATGCCCCATAAAGATGTCAGGATAATTCAATATACAACACATACAAAGTACCTAGTACAAGCTGTATGGAGCATGTGCCTGTAATCCCAGCATTTCAGAAGCTGAGGCAGGAGGATCATGAGTTTGAAGTCTACCTGGGCTGCAGAGTGAGACCCTGTCTTAGGGAGTGGGGGGGGGGACGACTGCTAGGTATAGTTCCACTTACATAATTGCTAATATATGTTGAGATTTTTACAGTTGCTAATGCAGCACTTTAGAGAACACATGCTTATAAGTGCATTTCTGGAAGGTGCAGACAGAAGCAAAAGGAACTGGCCAGAGAGTGCCCTGGAATAGGACTGGAGAGAAGAGACAAGATGACAACTCAGTCCTCACCGTGGGTGCTTGTAGCCCTGTGTATATTTAAATGTCAGATTATATATTACCTGGTTAAGTGAACAAGTAAGTCATTTCTGTGAAAATCATATTATTCCTACTGTAAGGAATTTGAAACAAGAAAACATTAGTGGACAAGACTAATTTTCTGATTTCTGGGAGACCTTGAAAAAGGTAAAGAATTTTACATGAGGAACAAATATTGCATATTCTTGCAAAGTAGAAGGTAAAGGTGGGAATGAGTAGCCAGCTAGGGTGGTCCCCCCATGGTAACTTCTAGATACCATTGATACATGATTTGTCCTGGGAAGACCATTGCTATTCACCCCCAAAAGAAAGGGCAATAAGAGGCCCAAGAAATTATCTTATCCAAGTCTACCTTGGTGAACTATAGAGTTTACTGGAGTTACTTATAGGACCAGGAATGAGGAGCTACCCACGGGAGCAGGGGTGAGGGGTGGCTCAGGAGCATGGCTAACTCAAAGACCGATGCTTTACCAGAAAACTACACCCCAGGATGGCCGTGACTCCCCAAATTCTGCGTCCCTCCCTGACAACTTTCAGTACACACTCAACCAAAGGGCTCCAGCAACTGTTTGCTGTTTCTGGAATCTCCGGGAGGGCTTGTAAGTTTGGATGTGTATGCGTTATGTCTGCCTCTGCTTAAGACATTTGAGGTCTACACTTGGAAAAGTGGAATAATGTTTGGACTGGAGAGTCAGAGGGACTTGAGTTTTGTATGTGATTGGCCATGTTCAAAAGTCCCCAAGCCTTAGCTTTCTTGAGTAAAAAAATGGGACCAATAACCACATAGGGAAGACTCTCTCTCTCTCTCTCTCTCTCTCTCTCTCTCTCTCTCTCTCTCTCTCTCTCTGTGTGTGTGTCTTTCTCTTCCTCGCTCTTTCCCTCTCTTCCAGTTTATNGGAAGACTCTCTCTCTCTCTCTCTCTCTCTCTCTTTCCCTCTCTCTCCCTCTCCCTCTCTCCTTCTCTCCCTTCCTCTTCCTCGCTCTTTCCCTCTCTTCCAGTTTATTTATGTATATGAGTGCTCCATTTGTATGTATGCCTGCATGACAGAAGAGGGCATCAGATCCCATGAAAGATGGTTGTGAGCCACCTGATGATGGGTGCTGGGAATTAAATTCAGGCCCTCTAGAAGAGCAGCAGAGCTCTCAACCAGTGTCCTCTCCAGCCCTAGGAGAGAGGTTCTCAGTCTTCCTCATGCTTCAACACCTCCTGCTGTGGTGATCCATAAAATTATTTTTGTTGCTACTTCATAACTGTAATTTTGCTACTGTCATGAATTGTAATGTAAATATCTGTCTTTTCCTACCGGCTTAGTCAATCCCTGTGAAAGGGTCATTCAACTCCCAAAGGGGTTGCCCCCACAGGTTGAGAACTGCTGATGGGGGCTTTTAAGAAGCCCAAATGCAACATTGTTGGAAACTCACAAGATACATACTTGCTTTTAAGGAAACAGAGCAAGATTGGAACCATCATGAGACAATGCAATGAAAATAATTTGGGAAAATTTTGGTCCTAGGCATTCAGCTGCAAAATGCAACCACTTTTCCTTTTAAACTTTTTTTTAAACATGTACTTATTCTGTGTGCATTGCGTGTGTGGAGGGAGTTACACGCATGTGCAATGGTGCACCTGTGGAGATCAGAGGACAATTTTTGGTTGTCTCTTTTCTCCTTTTATCATGGGGGCTCCAGGGATCAAAATCAGGTTACCAGGCTCATTGACATGGGCCTTAACCCGCTGAGCCATCTCACCAGCCCAGAGAATCTGTCTGTAACTCCGATACCAGTAGGGGGAAGAGAAATGAAGGATGGCGGAAAGCCAGATTCTGGTTTGCACAAGAAAGTTCATTCTGAGTAGTTTTCCAACAGCATTGCTCTCCTTCCTCAAGCAGTGGGACTGTAGGCATCATGCCAATGCAGCCAGCAGCCTGGCAGAGAGTTCGATCTGATTCTGAGACCCAACGACAGGCCATTTGCACCATATGCCGTTGACACATTAATGTAGGCAAGGATGCTAGTTACCCGGGGAATCAAGGCTGAAATGCCACTCACACTGGGCACAGCAACTTCAACAGCAGAAGTTCATCAAAGCAAACAGTAAGGGTGGCCAAAATGACTGAAGTGGAGAGGACAAAGGGGGGCAGCGCAGGGCTCAAAGCTTAACAGAGTTTTTGAGGTGTGGTACTCCATTGTGCTTCTAGAAGAGTTGCAGAGTCAGTAGATATGAAAATTGTGAACAGTCTGGACTGAGTGCTATGAGTTCGTGTGTGCATGTGCATGTATGTATCAGTGTGCATGTGAGTATATGTGTGTGAGTGCATGTGCATGTGTGAGTGCATGTGTGTATGTGTGAGTGCATGTGTGTGTGAGTGTATGTATGTGTGAATATGTGAGTGTGTATGAGTGTGTGAATGTGTGTGTGAATGTGTGAGCATGTGTGGATGTGTGTGTATATGAATGTGTGAGCATGTGTGAATGTAAGTGTGGGGGGTGAAAAAGGCAATGTTGGGCATCTTCTTCAACTGCCTTCCACTATATTTGCTGAGACAAGATCTCTCATTAAATTTTGAGCTCAAAATGATGATTTGGCTTGACTGACTTCCAGCAAAGCCCAGGGGTTCCCTTGTCTCCGTTCCCCTGTGCTAGCATAACAGGTGTTCACTGCTGTGCAGAGCTTTTATTGAGTGCTGGGGCTTGAACTCATATCTCATGTTTGCATGACAAGAACATCGGTAGCTGAGCCACTTCCTTGGCCCCACTGTCTGCTCCCTTTGCATGTGTTATTCTATATGTCCACCAGGCCTATGACTTGTTTCTATTGACACCAGTGGGCAATGCTCCAGTGCAAAGAGTCACTTGAATCCACACAATTCTACTGTTAAAAAAAAAAAAAAAAAAAAAAAAATGCCGGGCGAAACCCAGGGGCCTCTACCCTCTCATAGGAGAAGGGGAGGGGTGATGGGGGCATGGAGAGTAAGGGGCCAGAAGGCTGGTTGGGAAGTTGGGAACCCCCTGAGGATGGGGCTGCTGATGAAAAAAAAAAAAAAAAAAAAAAAAAGCCCAAGAAAGCAGCAGGTGGGCAACTCCAGTAAATGCACAGCACCAGACTTTTCAGAATACAGTTTGGTGGGGACACTCTGGGCCTTTGGTTTCTTTCTTCCCCTTTCCCCAGCCCTGCTTCTTGGTTACTGGGAGCTGTAATGAGCCTTTCCTCCCCAGCATGAGAACAGGCTCACAGCCAGCACAAGAAAAGGGCTGAGCTCGTGCGGGGCAGACAACTTTATCTCATGGGTAGATCACACAGCTGTTTCTTTCCTTCTTCTGGGATGCAACTAAGCTAATGACTTTTAAAGTATGGGTAAGGCAGTGCCACGAATTCGGAGAGACAGTGTCACGCAGCAGGAGAACTACTGCAGACATCATCAAAGGAGCTCCGAATGAAATACCCACCCACTCTCGCCATCAGACCGAAGACTCTTCCAGGAGCAAAAGGATCTTTCTAACTTAGGACACCCTAACAAACAAATAGAATCACCAGCTTTGTTAGTTTTTTCCTAGTAATTGTGGCACTTAAGTCTGTTAACACTAGTTCTTTTTTCATAGGAAACTTTGGAAAAAAACATAAATATAAGACGAGGCCACCAGAGGACATAACTATTTTCCAGAGTTCACTATGGTGAGGAGTACGGGTTCTAGCCATTGAGGACTGGCTCTGGAGTCAGCCTCTAGTCCAAATGTAAGTCTCTGGCCTTTATTTACTCTATAGAGGCCACTAACAATTCATTCCACTCCCCTTCTCTAATCTGATCCGTCATCCGTCATCCGCAAACTTGCATAGACAAACTTCACCTGGGTGGGTCGTTGAGAGGATTAAAGCACACACTGGTGGTGAGATTCATGCTTGCTGGTGTGTGAGGAAGATGTCGGTCTGGTTCTGAAACCATGTGCTGTTTATGGTTTTCAGTGTTGAGACATTGTTTCCACTAATTCTTAGCCAAGTCCAGGGATCTATTTAAATCAGGAAGTTCTAAGGCGTTCTGAGCATTTGCACTGCACTCACTGGGCTGTCACACTTTACAAAGGACTGGAAGAAGTAGAAGAGGTTTGGCTTTGTTGGGGAACAGCTGGGTCAGCCCTGAGGCTGAGCTTCTGTTCTATGCACCCTAAAAGTCCGTCTAAAACGAGGTCCAAACACTGTTTTGCAGGGGTCTCATGACTACTGCTCTCATTCTTGATACCTTAGCCACTTCCTAGAGTGACAGGGATTTCTACATAACATAAAATATACCCTTTCCTCAGAATCTGTAGATGACTCTCAACTGCACATGAATGTGGCTCATGGTCCCCACTCTAGGGGCAGGGCACATCCTTTCTGGTTAGACCCTGTTACCTCCTGATTACCTTGGTGATGCCCCTCTGGCCACAGGAGACTCCTTCAACACACTAAACATGGTTCTGCCTCAGAACCTCTGGACTTGCTGCCTTCTCTCTCAACAATTTTATTTCATGCACCTGTGTGACTGGCTTGCATTTAGTTCTGTGTGCAAAAGCCACGGAGGCAGAACACAAGTCTTCCATGATTCTTTTTAGAGAGACATCCAACCCTGATGTCCTCTGACATCTTGTGCTGATTTGTCCTTCTTCAGGGAGCCTTCAGGACTCAGTGTAAAAAGGTTAATGTCCTTCTGAGGTCCATTCTCCATTGCTACACATGGTTCTGATCCCTAACTGATTCTTACCATCTCGTGTCAGTCATCGAAGTTTCCCTCACTCTCTGCCTCAGCTCACCCAGCCTGCTGTCCAGCAAGTGAGGAGGTGTCTAATGACACCGGACACTGGGTTTCTCTTTGGACTGAGGTTGCTGCAGTTACCAATTTATAATTCTTGGGCATTGAAGTTGTCACCCGAAAGATGTTCTACTGAAGGCTGGGAGATGACTCAGTCCATGAAATGTGTGCCTCAAAAGTTTGATGACTTAGTTTAGTTACATGGAACCCACAAACAAAGCCAAGTGTGGTGGTTTTCTTACAAAGACAGGATGGGGGACAGGGACAGGAGGCTCTTTGAGGTTCATTTGCCAGCTATCCTAGCCCATTTGGTGAAGCTCAAGGCCAATGAGAGACCCTGTCTCAAATAAAAGATGGGGGATACATGAAGAGGGATATTTGAGGATGTCCTCTGACCTCTACACACATGCCCACACACACACACACACACACACACAAATCCACACAAATGCATATGTCCCACTGAGCCCCTGGGTTTCTCCTTTTTTTTTTTTTTTTTTAAGATTTATTTATTATTATATGTAAATACACTGTAGCTGTCTTCAGACACACCAGAAGAGGGCGTCAGATCTCATTATTGATGGTTGTGAGCCACCATATTGTTGCTGGGATTTGAACTCAAGACCTTGTGAAGAGCAGCCAGTGCTCTTACCTGCTGAACCATCTCACTAGTCCCCTCCATTTTATAGAAGCTATTCTATCTAGGTCCTTCGAGAAACCAAGGCCAATGGTTTTAATAAAGATTTCACAAGTAAGTGATACAATGTAAAAGGGAACAGGGCCATTTTTATCTGTTGCTGTCTGGCCCCACATATTACAGTATATATCTCTCTCACTATTGTGGAAAGAGATCCACTGCCATCCAGAAGACAAGCCATTCTTGTTTGTCCCTGCTCCCTTAAGTCACTGTGTGGGCTGCTCATGGGCACTAACATGAGACTTACAACGTCTTCATCTGCTGTGCCTAGCCTTGTGTACAGAGGAAAGCTGTGAGCATGGGTATTATCCAGACCCACCTTGTCAGAGATGTGGGTGTTTTGAACATGCATCAAAATTTTCTGTCTAAGGGATGAAAGACTACAACAGAGCCTGTCAGGTTCTTCCCTTATTAGTCAAAGGTTGTTCAAGGGTCTAATTTTCCTGAACATCTGTGTAGACATTGTTAAGCAAATTCCTGTGAACACTTAATCAGATTATTGGGGAATCCCAGGCTCAAGTGCATAATAAAGTCAAGGTCAGACCTGATTGCTACCTCACTGTGCCTGGGTTTAGCGGTTATTTACTGCTGTAACAGTTGGGATACAAAGTTACAAAGTGTGCTAGACAATATGAGATACATCAGTGAGGTTCCTGATTAACCTTCCAAGTCTTTTGAGAGAGGCATGGCTGGAAGACAGGACTGAGTATCTCAGCTAATTAGACTCTGAGATATTTTAAAAGAGGTATTGCTATTTGTACAGTACAAACCAAATAGACATTGGGTGTTTGGATGAAAACATACGAACTATAATCCTACCCAGACAAACTAGGAACTTAAAGGAAAGATCTATAAGAATTCTTCCATCATCTTTAGAAAAAAAAAAGTCCTCTGGAATAGCTTTTGAGCAGACAAAAATTTAACCAAACAATAACAGCCATGTTGACATTATTAGAGAGAGCAGAGTCGAAGAAATAAACAAAAGCCCTCCATTCACTGGTGGGCTCCTTCCTTTTAGAGTCCAGAGCACATATGGATCGTTTGGGTCTTTTCTAGTTTCTCCAGTGTATGGCAGGATTAGCCAGGCGAATGCAATCTGCCTCCATATCAGAGGGAGACAATTTCCATGTGGAAAGTGCTACAGCTATGACGGACGGCCTCCATGCAGCCAGTGGATGGAATGGTTTCCAGCATGGTTTCCTGCAGCCACGCTTTTTGGGGGAGTGGCAGTGGAGGTGGAGATGGTGGAGGTGGAGATGGTGGTACCTCTCCTCCCACCTGAGCTGGCTTCCTGTGAACCTGACAGGCATGGGGGAAGATCCCAGTACCCCCAGAAAGAGTTGAGAAGAGATCAGAGCATTTGGGTGTTGCTTTGACAAGTTGCCCAGAATACCAGGAAGAGGTCCCCTTTTGGTCTTCAAGGTGCAGTCTGTCCAATGTTCCAGTTCTTCCTGAGTCTGCCTCGGCAATTAACAGGGAGGCACAAGCGACCTTTGGTCATCATTAGCTCTTTAATCATCAACTGCCTTCCCTTCGGATCCTGACCCACTTCTCTTTTCTGTTATAAAATCCTTCCATTATCTTTTAAGTTCAAAGGGCTTTCTTGAAAATGCTTCCCTTTATTACAAAAGTCATACTTACTTATTAAGGGAAAAAATCAGGGAGCTGAGAACAGAACAAAGTGTAAAGTTTATATAAGTTTATATCTTCCCCCTACCAAGAGCCATTCTTCCAAAAGTTCACCATGAACAGAAACAAATAATGTCCACTTCTAGACCCCCTGTTTGTCAGAGGATTGTGCCTCTCCACACAACCCACAGAGATGTGCTCTTCTGTGCAATTTGTTTAGTAACTTTTTTTTTGTTGTTATTGAAAGAGCGTTTTCCATATGTCAATATAGATATTTTTTCTCATTCCTTTAAGTGAGTGAATACAATAAAATTATGTAGTTTTACTAGAAATTGTCCAACCCATCCATTACTAAATACTAAGTTGTTTCCAAGGTTTATTTCCTGTCACAAATATGTTTTTGTTGAGTCATCTGACATGTTCATTTAACATTTTGACAGATATCACTAACATCTTAACCAGTGTGTACTTCGTTTAGCAAAAAGTGAGAGTACTTTTGTACCACTCTCTCCCAAGGTCCCCAAGTCTCCTGAGAAAGCGGTGGCCAAAGCTTTGCATCTGATGACAGTCATGTCGCCCACTAGCTGTGCGGTCCCTCTGGTCCCTCTGAGTTACAAGGGCCCTTGGTGCTTCAGTATTCTCACCTACAAAAAAAAAAAAAAAAAAAAAAAAAAAAAAAAAAAAAAAAAAAGGTCTCCATTTTTTCTGGGTAGTTTGCTGCAGTAATTCACTAAA
>NC_034602.1:94360575-94380462 GCF_900095145.1 Mus pahari | reverse complement strand
TCCCCAAGTCTCCTGAGAAAGCGGTGGCCAAAGCTTTGCATCTGATGACAGTCATGTCGCCCACTAGCTGTGCGGTCCCTCTGGTCCCTCTGAGTCAGGACAGCCAGGACTACACAGAGAAACCCTGTCTCGAAAAAAAAAAAAAAAAAAAAAAAAAAATGAAATCAAAACAAAACCCCACAAATTTTCTGGGTAGTTTGCTGCAGTAATTCACTAAATAGTTCAGGGGAAGAATTTAGGGCACATCATGTCTTTGCCAGCAGGCCCCTAAGTCACCATTGTGGTTTGCATCTGCCTCCCATAACTGCCTGTCCTTCCCACAGTGCTCCAGAGTTTACCAGTCCCGGGGATTTAGTTGTCTTCCTTGGGAGCTGAGCTGAGCTGAGCTAACTGCCAGCTCTCATTTGTGTTTGCTGTGCAGTGGGGCGTCCTCTCTGAGTTACGCAGAGTGTCTCAAACTCCAGGGCTCAAGTGACCCTCCTGCCTCAGCCACACATTCCATTAAGATTTCTTCTGAATAATTTTGTGCAAATTTATGAGCTCTGCAAAGTTTTGAGAACTGAGCGAAGAGGTACATTTTACAGGCGACTCTTCTTCAGGAAAAGATTTTTGCTGGAGTTCTTTGGCCGGTAACTCTTGCCACCGGTTCCTAATATCTCCGGCCACATGCAAAGATACTGAGAAAGGGCTGTTAGAGGTCTTTCTGAACAAGCTTAAGTAATAGAAGGTTTAAATGTTTTACTGTGTTGATAGCTGCATTATAGACTGTGCATTCTCCGTACAAATGTTTGGCCTTTCTGTCTCCCAAGACACAAAAGCTAGCACCTTCTTCAGACAAGGCTCCTTCCTCATGGAGTTTTCCCAGTTACCAAAGAATATTTCATCTCGCAAATCTCAGATGGCTTCATGGAGAAGGAGAGGAGACTTGATGTTCTCTACAGGAAGGCCACCTCAGCCCCCGCCCCTCCCAGAAGAACCCTTCACTGTAAGGAGATCTTAGTTTTGGCATGAAAAGCCAGTATCAGAGCATTTGAATTTATTTTCCACTTCAGTTTGCCCATCTGCTCCAGAAATCTGATTTAAATACATTTTTATCAGAAGCTTTCCGTGGGCCCCAAGTTACCTAGCAACTCCTCCTTTGACATAAAGAACATTCACAAGTTTGGGAGAATGTGTTTTTAGCCTTCAAAGTTTATGAAGCAAGAATTAAATATTGAAGCTGCCATTTTCGCTCTGCGTGAACATGGAGCCTGTTAAATTACATAGAGTCTTGGGGGCTGTATTTCTAGAGAGAAAATTTTAATTAACCTACAAGACCATAAACTTAAATGAAATAGTTCTGTTTAATTTGCAACAACCAATCCACTCTCAGAATTGCTTTGTTCTAATTTAGGATCTTTAGCAAAATCTAATTAGTGTTTTGCATTTAGGGTCTGCCTGGGTGAGTTAGAAAGATTGAGTATTTCGGGTTTTAGCAAATATATCCCTTGGCTCCTCTGTGAGGATGAAGGCTGAGACCCGCAGGTCAACACGGTGGGTTAAGCATGTTCAAAAGCATCACTCACCTCCAGACGGAGATGATGGATAAAATATTAAACACATATATGCATGTGTGTGAGTGCCTGGTCACAATCTAAAACCAAAAAGGAACATATTTATGGGCTAAAATGCAAAGGAGAGGGTGTTGGAGAGATGGCCAAGCAGTTAAAAGGCTCCTAACTGGTCTTTCAGAGGATCTGGGTTCAATTCCCAACACCTACATGGTAGCTACCAATCTTTTGCTTTTGCCACACCAGTTCCATCAGATCTGACGCCCTCTTCTGACCTCCAAAGGCATTTCGTGCATGCATTGGACAGACATAAATACAGGCAAAACACCCACACACATCAAATATAATCATCATTATCATCATCATAATAATAATAACTAGGGGTGGATAGATGCTCAGTGATTAAGAGCACCAACTGCTCTTCTAGAGGTCCTGAGTTCAATTCCCAGCAACTATAGGGTGGCTGGCTTACAACCATCTGTAATGGAATCTAATGCCCTCTTCTGGTGTCTCTGAAGACAGCTACAATGCACTCACATACATAAAATAAATAAATCTTTAATTAATTAATTAAAAAACCAAATGGTCAGCAAGGATAAAAACTACACAGCTCACAGGAAGCCCGGGATAAATGAGACCTTCCACGGGTGAAGCTCATAATCCTTTTGGTTTAAATGACATTCAAAGTGAGAGTCTAGATTCTATATGAGGACCCGTTAGAGGTGGGGAGACACCATTGAGGGGCCACTGGCTTGTTCTGAGGCTCTCATCTTGTTTGGAAGGCTAGGAAGATCTGATTTAAGTAAGAGACTTTCAACATGTTGATACAAGGCTGGAGGATTGGCTAAGGCATTAGGAGGGTCACGGCTCTTACAGAGGACCTAAGTTTGGTTTCCAGCACTCACAATGAGTGGCTCCCCATTGGCTATAACTCCAGCTCCACGGGTTCTGACCCTGTGACCTCTGTACTCATATTTTTAGAGTGAGATATGAAAACATTGAGCATGTATGCAGTGTTACAAAGGACATGTGCTTTCTTGCTGACTGAGTTCTTGAACCAAGGACACCATGGGTTCATATTAAGAATGCATAAAACCACAGAGACATTGAGAAAAATACTTTTTTTCTTTAGGTGGTGGTAGTGGTGGTGCAGCAAGCAACATAATTTCCACGAGCAGCCAGAAGATGCCTTTAGAACAGCGGAGAAGAGAGATGGCCAGACACCGAGCAGTCTTTGCTGACAAGACAAAAAGTCCTAGGCAAGGCAGAGAGTGGCTGAGCCTGGTCACTCAGAGAACAGCATACCTCTGAGTACCATGTCTGGAGCAGTTTGCTAACATTTACACTCTCAAAAATGATCAAGGACTCAAGGCTCTCTTTCTCTGCAGGTTTATGTAGGTTGTAGATCGATGCTTACATGTCAGACATTAAAACAGAAAAACTTTCAAGTCAGTTCAGTGAACGCCCTTCCTGTGACCCCCTGGGGGCATGTTGCAAAGACCTCCAGTGGACATGGTCTCTGCAGTGTCAAGGGCAGCAGGTTCAGCCTTGTGAGAGACCTCAGCAACCTTCATATGCAGTTTTCCCCTTTCTTTTCTTTCAGTTTTTTGAGTATAAAAAGCAAAGGCGGCATCTCTTGGGTGTATCTAGATTGCCAACACCATCATTACTCTTAGATTTTGGATGTGTCTGCTAAGTAGAGGTTTATTGAACACAAAATCCTGCACTATGGCGGCCATCTGTCCATACTACGTACCGCTTCTAGATAAAGAATGATCAAACCGGGCGTGGTGGCGCACGCCTTTAATCCCAGCACTCGGGAGGCAGAGGCAGGCGGATTTCTGAGTTCGAGGCCAGCCTGGTCTACAGAGTGAGTTCCAGGACAGCCAGGGCTACACGGAGAAACCCTGTCTCGGGAAAGAAAAAAAAAAAGTCAGAGAGTAAACAGGTGAATGAAGTAAAGAGATGGTTCTCAGAATAAGGATAAATGGCTAAAGAAAAAAAAAGAATGATCAGACAATATACTCAGAGGCTAGACAGAGAGAGTGGGACCTGGTGGGCCCCATGAAATTTCACCATGCTAAGATAAAACATTAATTTTCTCTGGAGATTTTTTTGTTTAATATTTCATACCACTGTAGGTAACTGAGAGAGTGGGAAGCAAGACCACGGATGAGGGAAATTCTGAAATACAGACAGACACATCCTACTGGCCATCTATGGAATGACGTCATGGTCCATCCCATGGCCTCTGAAACCTCCTGTGTTACAGAGAGAATGACAGAGATTAAAAAGAGATGATGTCTTAGCCGGGATAAACTTGGATAAATCTTGTTGTTTCTACTGCAGAACGACTCCCATGGGTGGCTTCATCCCACCCATTCCTGTTGCCAAAGATCTCTCACCGACTCTCCTCATTGAACGCCTTTCATTTCCTATGTCTATATACATACGAAGCATACAGCTGGGAACCGCTGTCCTAATGGTGTTCCCCAGCTTCCCTGCAGGGCTCTTACAGTCTGTCCACCACCTTTCTGAGAGTACTGAGAAAAAAGTGGGCGGGGCCTTGTACGTGGAGGGGTTGGAGGGGAGGGGGCCCAGCCTTTCTTTCTGGGGTACAGGCCAGAATGTGAGTGGGTAGGCAGCTGCCCCACCCCCACCTGCAGTCCCGCAGGCTAGGTCTGGAGAGTCCTGCCCTGGCCCCAGCTGCTCCACACTCCCCAGATCAAACATCAGCTGACAGGCTCAACTGCTGTGTCCTGGAGGTCTTTGAAAAATGATTTTCCAGCTGTGCTAGGCTTCGCCATTGTCCTCTGTTTGGCCACCTTCTCTAAGGCAGGCCCACTGGCAGCAGCTCATGAGGAGCAGGATGAGACAAATCAAAGCGCCCGTCCACAATAGAGCAGCTCCAACCACCATCCCTCCCCCCTCCACTGCCTGAGGTCAGATCACAAAGACCCTGCATATGGCCTGTTCTTGCTAAGCAGTCCGTTTGTAGGCCTCTAGAATTTTCACAAGTTAGAAAAGGTGCCAGGAGAAAATTTGCAGCCCCTGAGGGTGCCCTGGGGGTGGTTAATAGCCAGGGAGGGTGACAAGAAAGGGGTGAGTTTAGTGTGTGTAGCTCCCAATTGTTTGCCTAACAGCCGGAGGTTGACCTTCAGCTTCCCCCGGCTACCACATGGCAGAGGCACCAGCCGGGCGGGCAGCACGTTCTGAGGGATCAGGGATAATGAAACTTGAAAATGCAAATGATTTTAATGAACACATATCTCACACTCCTCCCCAGGCTGGTCCGAGGAGGCACTAAGTCGCTTGCTTCTCTCTCTGGCACACAGGCCCTGCACGGTTTCCCTGGATGGTGGAGAAGTGTGTGTTGAGACTTGAACCTTGCTCAGGACAGTGGCCGAAAGGACTACAGACAAAGAGGAACTTGGCTTTTATGAGAACCTGAAGGCGGCTCCCAAAAGGGACTGGGCCAGTGGCCAGGGACTATCTGGTCGGCTTTGTGAGACCTCAGGACTACTGTGTAGCCTGGCATGTGTCCAGTAGAACGGCACACAGAGCTATGCAAGGGGCCTGGTCTTTCAGTCCTGCTTGCTGCTTTCAGGTCTGCTCGACTCACACTGGTTGTGCCCTGCCTTCTAAATGCCACTTGGGAGAGACTGGAGGGGCTTATGCTGTACCTCTTCAGGGTCAGCCCTGGGTAGTGTGATCTGTCTAATCTTGTCAGGTGTCCAACCATGTGACACTCACTCATTCTGAGTCTTCCAGTTCTGAGTCCCAGCAGCTTCTAGTGATATGATCAATACTGGAGTAGAGAAGAGAAACCTGACCCCCCCCCCCACACACACACACGGTATTTCCTACATTTAGATTCTCATCCTGAAACTGATACCTGGCTACATTTTTTGATCCCACAAGAGGTTTTCCAGTGGGTAGGGAAGGCCCAGTGTTTGTAATCAAATGTTTGAGATAGAGTCAGCCTATGGAAGTGCATGTGGTAGGCATAATTTTGACCTAGGTATCAACCCAAGTTAATAGAATTGTTTTGTTAAATGATATACAAACATAGGAAGTACAGTCATTTCATTTTGTAAAATGCCATAGTAAAGATTTCATTTTCGAGAAAAAAAAATCAAATGAAAAATAAAAGGCTTTGCCACAAGGCAAAGGTTTAAACATCTGCTTTCAAGAATGGTGTGCCCCAAAACTTCACTGCAAGGACAAATCAGAGGTGTGTGTCACTTCAACGTGGGCTTCAGAAACAAAACAGGCTGGGAACAAATAACAAGAGATAGGGTAGCCACATTTTCTACAGTACGGAGTACAAACTGAATTAATTAGGTGGAGACTATTATTAGATGCCGGCTTTCACCATCCATTAACTGCTACGTGCGTCATCACAACGCAGGCTGGTACAGCTTGTTTAGAAGATGCTGTGGTTTGCATAAAGGAAAAAAAAGGAAGAAGCTGCAGTTCTCTGACTGTCACGCAGCATTTGCCATCACTTTTGAAATCTGCACGTCCCTTTTCAAACGTTTAGGCTACTTCCCGTGAGTGGCGAGCCTAGGCAGTGAGCCCGTGTGCCGCGAGCCTAGGCAGTGAGCCCATGTGCAGCGAGCCTAGACAGTGAGCCCGTGTGCAGCGAGCCTAGGCAGTGAGCCCGTGTGCAGTGAGCCTAGGCAGCGAGCCTGGATTTACTAGCTTCCTCTTGGAATGGGATTTGAAAGCATGGCACAGCTATTTTGTTTTGTTTCTTCCAGAAAGGAAAAACTTGATTCTGGAGCCATGGACTGTTGTCTGCTGGAAGGAACCGCTCCGAGTTTCTGTAAAGGTGGTTAACCCGCAGGCAGGAGATGCTGCTTGGGACATTTTTTTGCAAATTTACATTTACGTTTGTTGATTCCATATTAAACCGAACAAGCGGGCTCGTGGAAGGTAAAGCCTTCTTTTAATTAACCCTCTTGGTGTGGGCTCATGTGATTAAAGATGACGGAGCTGCTCCTGGGGTTTCTGCTACTGAAAATACTAACAATAATCATTTGTTTTGTTTTTATATTTAAACACATTATTGCATAGCTTGGTGCAGAGATAATTACCAATTTTATCTCCTGTGTTTTTCTAATGTTCATTAATAACAATAAAGGGTTGTAGGTTAAAAACTCATTTAATTGCCTTTATGTTAATGACATTATGAATAGCCTTAGCTACAAGATTCTAATTCTGTCCAGTATCCTCTTCCTCCGGGGAGCCCCAGGAGGCTGCTCATTTTACCAGCATTACTGATTCAGAGTTTTTCCTTGCAGGTGGGTTTTTGTACATAATCAGAATTAATGCACAACACATTTCGAAAGGAATGGAGTAGAAGCACTCAGAATAAGTAATTAACTAGAGCGCCCAAGGAAATACGCCTGGCATATTTTTTTAGCATATTCATAAAACATTAAGAACAGTTGTAAACATGGTAGAAACAATTTCCTGGTAATGTGCTTTTTAAACTATTTTTCTGGCTCCCTTTCCCTTATCCCTTTGCATAGTGGAATTAAAAAAAAAAAAAACTGAAAAATCCCAGGGTTGCAAATAAGAGGCCCCAAGTGTGGTGCTTTGGGATAACAGGAGCTTCTGGGCCACTGCCACCAAGCTGAGCAGGAGCCTGGGCACTGTTTCCTCTGCAATCCTCGTCCCTGTCTCCACCGTTTAATTTGTCAGACCAGCTTACCATATCGTAGGAGTTGTGCCTCCCCCCCCCCAGCTACCTCTGATCTAGAGTGCTGACTCCACCTGAGAGATAATGCTTCAAGCTACTGTCCAGTTCCTCCTGTCCTGATGGAGGCTCTGGGCTGATCTACTGTTCTTGCGTTAGCAAAGCCACCAAGCTCTTACCTCCCAACCTCAGACATCTGAAGTCTGCTTCCCCTTGCCTAGCCCTGTGGTCGTGGGGTTGGGTGAGGGCTTCCTCCTGTAAGCTTCACACCCCCACAGTGGATGCCACGGCATAGAAGACCCTTGAGGTCCATGCTGTCAAATAAGCCAGTCACAAAAGGACAAAGGCTGTGGGATTGCACAGACGTGAAGACGTGAGAGAATGTATCAACAAGAGGTGGGCAGAGTGAGGAGAAGGAGGAGTTCTTCTTTAATGGGCATGGAGTGTCAGTTTCCAACATGGAAAGATTTCATGCATTCCCTGACCAGTCTCCTGCGCACCAATCCAAGTCTTCCCGGGGGATCCAGACCTACAGCAGGCAGGTGAGCCAGTGACCCATAGGGACATCTCCATGCTCTCTGTGGGGAACAAAGCACAGATACTTCCAGACCGCTTTGATGTTGGTGTCTCCTTGGGTGCACCAGGAGCAGGCACAGATGTTGTACCCTTCATTGAGCCAGCACTGGATGAGTTGTTTATGAAACTATTTTTAAAATCATGGGCCTAGAGTGAATGAGGGTGCTCAAATTCGGCCTACAGTTCTCAGAATGGGTATCTAACCTTGTCAAGCCTCAGTTCTCTCATCTGGCAGGCAGACCGCATGTAGTTTGGATGATGTTTAGTTTGGAACTCAATAAGCTCTTTACCAATCTTTACTACCAGTCAGTCATTTCTCCACGACAGTTTTCAGAGGACCCTTGTTCGGGGTCTCAAACAAATGTTTGCATACCCATGTTCACAGCCCCACTGTGCACCACAACTAAAAGAAGAAGAAACCTATGTCCATCGACAGATAACTGGATAATCAGAATGTGGTATACAGTAGAATATTAATATTAATATTATTCAGACTCAAAAAGGAAGGACCTTTCTAATGGATGCTATGGTAGAGTTGACCATGGAGAACACTGTACCATAAAATCAGCCAGTTGTGAAGGAAGAAAGGCTGCGGGTTCTCGTTGACATGATGTACCTAAACATATCCAGAATCAACAAGAGAGAGCAGAGGGAAGGGAGGAGGGAGCTCCTGTTGGGTCTTCAGCTCAGCAGGATGAGTAGGGACTTTCGGAAATGGGTGGAAGGATGCTTGGATGACATGTGGATGTCTTTAAGTGTGGATTCAGCCGGTTTAGGGTGACAAATGTTATTTTTTTTAACAGTTTTTTGTTTGTTTGTTTGTTTGTTTTTTGTTTTTCGAGACAGGGTTTCTCTGTATAGCCCTGGCTGTCCTGGAACTCACTTTGTAAACCAGGCTGGCCTCGAACTCAGAAATCTGCCTGCCTCTGCCTCCCGAGTGCTGGGATTAAAGGCGTGCGCCACCACGCCCGGCTATGTTATTTTTTTTTAATGTATTATCACAGTAAAACAACTGGGGCAGTTTCAACCGTAATATATATTGTATCCTGATATAGTAAGGAAGGGCTTATTCTCTCTGGCTGTCACCACGCTTCTATGTGAGAGCTCACACAGGGGAGGCCGGGCCCAGGACTGCACATGTACCACCACAGATGGCTTCACGTGAATTCTCCATAGTCCTTCTGGATACTTGTGAGAAGCAGGCCATGGTATGGTATGCAAAAAAAAAAAGAGAACGAGAGAACTGGTTCCCACAAATTGTCTTCTGGCATGCACACACTCCTCTCAGTTGCCCCACAAGTAATTTTTAGAAATGTAAGAAGAAATTAAAAAGAGAGAGGATGAGAGAGAAAACCTTTGCTGACACCAAGTCATTTGTCTGTGGATCTGACCCAAGCTCTAAGGTCTTTGAGTTGGCAATGTCAGAATGGCTTAGGGGTTAAAAATTCAGCCTAGATGTGTTACCAGGTCAAGTAGGGCAATATAGTGAGACCTATCTCAAAACAAACAAACAAACAAACAAACAAAACAAAACCAACAACAAAACTCAGCCTGTCAGACCTCACTCAGAACTAGTGAGTCAGAATCTGTCTTTTAAAAAAAGCTTCAGGCCTGGGTGTGGAGGGGGTGGCTCAGGGGTAAAGTGTTACTGCACAAGCCTGAGGGTCGAGTCTGGATCCCCAAAACTCAAGGATAAGTTGGGGACTTTGTCTATGTCTCACAACCCCAGTGTTCAAGAAGCAGAGAAACATGGACTCCAGTCTCTCCGACTGGTCATCCTAGAAGAAGCAGCTTAACTCCAAGTTCAGTGAAAGACTCTGTGTCAAAACTAAGGGAAAGAACACGTGTGTGCGAGCACGAGCGTGTACACACACACACACACACACACACACACACCCCTGATGACCATGTGCACCAAGTTACTCTTCTCTGAATCCAGACTCCAGGACTTAGGGTGAGGCCAACCACAGACCTGCCCACTATTCATGTCAGCCCAGGAGAGGTACCTCAGTATGTCACCCCACAACCATGCCCCTGCGTCATTTGGAGAATTTTCTCTTGTCCATCTCCCTACTGACCAGTCCTGGAGGAGACTCCCTATGCCCCTGAAGTTCATCACCAGCGCAGCCTTGCCCTTCTTCATTGGAAAAGGCAAGAGCCATGCTTAAAAGATACCCTGAAGCCTTGGGTTTGCAGCCCTGTTTGTTCCTCAGCCTACGGGAAGTGGAAACATTGTGCTGTGTAATTATTTAAATGAAAATAACATAAACGACGAGGAAAGAACTGTGTATATCAAGTGCTCCTAATTAAATGAGAAATAATAGGTGGAGGAGAAAGCATTCAGTCAGGAGAGAGAGAGAGGGAGAGAGAGAGAGAGAGAGAAGAGAAGAGAAGAGACTTCCTGCCAGGGAGGACCAGCAGACAATGGGACAGTTTTCCTAGTGGGATAATTATCACGCCCAGACTAGATTGTCCAAGGTAAGATAAGTACCAGCAAAGTGTAATGTGCTCCCAGTCCTATTATCAATGATGCTTTCAGACAGCGGCTCTGGGTCACGGATTTTGAATATACTAAATGCTTAATTCAGTGGTGCCCTCTCACCTCCAAGAGCTCGGGCTAAGAGAAAAATATGTGCACTGGTCCCATGTTCCCCGACTTAACTCTTCAGTGAAATATCCTAGGAATAAAAGTGAGGAGGAGGGAGAAGTGCTAACTCTGGGTCTTTCCCACCCCAGGGCTATTTCCATTTCAAACAGCAGCAAGAGAGACAATGTGGTCATCAAAAGGGCTGGGAGGATCATCTCCTGCCCCTGCCTTAGTTTCCACCACAATCATGCTCAAAAGATGTTTTAGAAGCAGGCGGCTGGAGCGGAGGTGAGAGCTCCTGTTCAGAAAATCAATGCTCACCGAACTTTCATAAGGAGATCTTGATTTACAAGCCGCGGTGTTGTTGAAACAACTTGCTTCCTCATTAGTCAGACCCAGCCTGTAGTTATGTTTTGAGAGGGGGTGGGGACAGTGGAAAAAGACAAGTGCAGAGAATTTTTTGTTTGTCCTCAGAAGATCTAGGGCCTAAACAAAAAACAAAACAAAACAAAACAAAGCAAAAAGCAAGTCTCTAAAAAGCTAAGAGCTTGTGAGCTGTACACACAACAGAACAACGTGCTTAGGATCTCAGACAAGAGTGCAGAAACACATTCGATTCTGCCCACCGCAAACCTGTAAGTGAGTTCGATGCCTGGTGCTGACTCAGTGAGGCTCCCGGTAGACACTGGCCGCTTTTGCTACAAAATGGATGGCTTCTATTGGAAGCCAAAAAACATTTTCTACTTTACACTCGTTTGTCACGTCCCTCTTTCGGGACTGAGGAAGCCTGAGGACACGGTGAGCTGGAGTCTGTTTCTTGTCTTCAAGGAGCTTTCCCGTTAAGTGGGGTCTATGGTACAGGAGCGTGAAATATTAGAGAGTGGAGACCATGAAGGAAGTCTGATGAAAGAGACGGGACAGATGAGAGGCCAGAGGAAGGCTTGGGACAGTGGTGACTTGGGAAGAGGGATGCATTGCACAGCAACAGAATCTGCCCTTGAGCTACCTCAGTTATCTGACCGGCCAGTGTTTGGGAGCCTGTGCTGGTCCATCCACAAAGACAAAGCCAACAAACAGGCTGTGTCTTAGTATCTCTCAGATTTAATATTCATTCATTCATGGTTTTTTGAATACAAAAGATATACCAAACACTAGAAACACACACACACGCATACATACACACACACACAAGAAGAATCATGTTTTAATTGTTGTTCTGAGACAGGGTGTCACTATATTGCTCTGGCTGTCCTGGAACTCACTCTGTAGACCAGGCTGGCCTCAAACTTAGAGATCCACCTGCCTTGGATGTGCACCACCACCACTCCACTGAAAAATCTTGATCTTAAAAGACTTCATATTTTATTCATATTCACATTATGAAATAAACATGTAAATTACGATATACATTTATCGAAACAGGGAAAGGGATGGGAAAGGTAATGTGTGATAATTCACAAAGTATCTGGAAAGGTCTCCCTAGGAGACAGGAATGTTGGCCTCCTGAAGGGCAAATGCAGACCCCAAGGTGAGACTGCATTTCCCACTTGAAAGCAAGGCTGTGGCTCCTGCGTAGACCCAAAGCAAAGCAGCCGCACAATGACAGAGAAACAAGGCGAGCCCAGTACCGGTGAGCACGCCCGCAAAGGCGACAGACTGGAGGGATGCTAGCATTGTGACTGGCCTTTACAAGCTGCCATGATCTGATGTGTATTAGACGGGTTCAACGTGTGTTCAATGACTCGGGCTGCGACCTCGCCGTGAGTTGAACCTCCCAAGAGTCTTGGCTTAAAAGCCCAAGGGTAGGGCTGACAAGATGGCTCAGTGACTGAATGTGCTCACCACCAAGCCTGATGACCTGAGTCCCATCCCCAGGAGCTACATGGTGGAGGGAGAACCAGCTCACGCAGGTCGTCCTCTGACCTGCACACATGCCCCACCCCGTACACACATACAAATAAATAAATCAATCTGAAGAAAAAACCCCACAAAGTAAAGTACCATTTGGTAAGATTATATTGTTTAGTAAAAACCCACGAAGTAGGTTTTCACGTAATTGCCTCACACTGGAACTTTCGCCTTGGGACTGCCCCTGAATAATACCATATTAAAGTCTAACACCATTAACGCAAGTGACGGTGTGTTGCTACAGGTTTGTTAACTTGAAACATTGAACTAAGTTAGTCAAAAGCTTTCTGGGTTTGTGTGTGTGTGTGTGTGTGTGTGTGTGTGTGTGTGTAAAATAGTTAACATGACTGGTAGCCAAAAACAAATGCCACGGTAGCCTTATGTTTTTTGTTTTTGTTTTTGTTTTTGTTTTTTAAAAAAAACCCTTTGTTTCAACATGGAGCTGTTTTTCAATAATTTGTGGCAACAACTGGTAGCAGACTAAGATGTGACTTGCTCGTTTTCTTAACCGGTGTTGGTAGGAGGTAGACATCTAGTATGCAAACAATTCTTCAGTCTCCTCACAAGAAAGAGAGAGAGAGAGAGAGAGAGAGAGAGAGAGAGAGAGAGAGAGAGAGAGAGAATGAGAATAATTATTAATATGTATGGATAAACAGGACTTTCTTCAAATTCTTGATTCTTGAACCTTCCTGTGGAAAAGACTCTTGGGACACTGTTGAGGAGAAAGTGATTTTCCTTCAAGATACATTCATTGGCAATATTCTTAGTCATGCCAATAAAAATGAAAAGGAGACAGGGAACCAGGCACCAGCAGAGTGGTTAGTATGGGACTATTACCAAGGCAGAAATGAGGCCAAAGAGATGATAAATGTGTGTCTCTCGCCCACTCCATCAGCTGGAGCCTGACCCGGACCCTCTTCCCCATCTGAGCTCCAAGCAAACCACCATTTTTCACAGTAGCAGTTAATAGTGGACATTAACTTAGCCCTCCCCAAAAGGGCTGACCCTCCGTGCTGCTCCAAACTGTAATCACTTGCTCACTCGGTAATTTGATCAAATAGCATGTACCTTTTCCAGCCACTTATTGGCCAATTAAGTCAAGTTCTCACCGAGGGGGTCCAGCTGGCTTCAAGTTCCCTCAGATGAACTGATTGAAGATATTGTGCAATCTATGAACCCAGTTTAATGATCTAGGTGATAATACTTGTAATTCTTCTCAGTCAGGGGAATTTGCTGCAGCTGTTGCCTGCAAATCCGTGTTCTGATACACTGAAGTATCAGAACCACATTAATCCGCCCTCCGCTCCACAGCGAGGCCTGCGAGGTGGAAAGGGAAATTTAAAATTCACTCGGCATAGCCAAGTGGAAACAATGTTTCTGTTGATGTGTTTATATTTTGTCTCCTAGTGGATGCTCTCTTTAGAGGTGGAATGTGAGGGAGAGCATGTGATTGATAACTACCAGGAAATGCAAATAAGTGTTCTTTCAATATTACCAAGCAAACAGCACATCAAACGTTTGAGATAGGAAAAGGCGCTGCTTTCAGGCACAAACATGGTATTTTCTAAAATATCAGGGTGGGGCTCTGAGGACTAAAGTCATTATTTTTGTATGAAGTGTTACATGGAAGACATAAATAGTAAGAGTTTCTGCTCCTACCCCCTGGACTCGCTGCATTGAAGTGATAATGAAGAAATGTCACACAGTGACATGGGCCTTGAATGCCTCTCCAAACACTTTCCCCGCACAGTGACATGTTTTTTAAAAATAATCATTAAATAATTTGCTTGCTTGCTTCCCTGTGTGTGCATTTGTCCCCTAAACTGCCGGAACCTCAATTTTCCTCCCTGTGAAGGAAACACTGTAAACAACACTCAGGAGGCTTTGGTGACTGTTGCAAATTCAGAATACTTCCAAGCACCATCCTACAGTGAGTCTGTGAAGTTGGTCTGCAGACTCAAGAGCTGGTTTTGGTTTTCCTGGGCAAGTGGCAAGTGTGTTCCTAACTTAAGCTGTGCTGCGAATGCTGTCCCTCCTTCTGGATCTTTCCTTTGCAGTCAGAGATGCAATCAGATGTGGCTTTGGGTATCTGAGACTTGCAGGGAATGGCTGGCACTTTGGGTGAGAACTTGAATTCTTTCCAATGAAGCAGGAAAAACAGGAATCTGGCAGATGTGTTTCCAAACTGAGAACAGCAAAGCTTACCTGGACCACAACTCATTTCATCCTCGGGTTCCAGTTTAACCTAGACAGAGGCTGATACTGAAAGAAATGACTTTTCTAAGCAGAACGATCAAGGTCAGGTAGGACTTTGGGGTTTAGTACGTGACTAGTTCAGTGTTCTTTGAGAACAAAGCACAAATGCGTCATTGTAAAGAGAGGCCTTGCTGGTTAGCATAACTTAAAATTTTCTAACTACTTTAAACAGAGCGTTTTATCCAAGTGAGATTAGATTAGAAATGTGTTACACTTTTTATCACTGTGAAACAAATAATAAGTTAAAGAAGGAAGGCTCCATTTGGGCTCACAGTTTTAAAGGTTCCAGTCCCTGGTTGGCTGGCTCTGTTGTTTCTGGGCCACAGTGAGGCAGAATGTACTGGCTGGTTTTGTGTGTCAACTTGACACAGGCTGGAGTTATATAGTTCCTCAGTGTCAGTTCCAAGGTCCAACCAAGCAGGCTGAACCTAGGCTGTGTTCTTACTGGCTTCCTCAGGCTGCCTCTCTGGCTTCTCCTGAGCACAAAGCTCTCAGGCACCTCTGTCTAGCTTTCCAGCGTGCCCCCATGTTACCATCTCAGGTAAAGAACCACTGGGCCCAGCATGGCGACACACAGTCTCGATCCCAGCCCTTAGAAGGAGAGACAGGAGAAGCTCCATACGTTGGAGGCCAGACACTGGTCTCAATAGAAAGTTCCAGATCAGCTAGGGCCTACCCCCGACCCCAAAATCACTGATGTGAAGGGCGATCGGCTCCATAACAAACAGACATGACAGCCTCCTGTCCTGTGTTTTAGGTGGTCTTAACTCTGTGATTAAGGACCTATCTAACATCTCGAGAGCTCCCAGAACAACAGACATTTACTTCTGAATCATCAAAATGGTAGCAAAGTGTCAAAAACATGGAGATTCTGATTTAAAACAAAACATCAAAAATTACTAAATGTCAAACTCATGCCTCCAGAGTTCTGATTTCCTTCAGCCTCATCCTGCCTCATTGAAACATAGATCTTTCCCAACATGTATTCATGTAACTCTTGGTGTCAAACAGTCTATTTTATCTAAATCTAATACTGTAATAGCGATTAAAAATACCCTGTCTGAGAAGAAATAGTGTAGAAGCGGTGACTAGGGAAGGGAGGGGCACCTAAGGACACGCATTGTGTGTCACGAAAGGTCAGGGACGCGTTCTGAGAAACGGGCCTGCAGGAGACTTGGATACCCTAGACCGAGCATGCACAGATGTAGACAATGGAGGTCAAAACCCTGACTCGGCCTCTGCTGACTGCTGAGAGGGAGGGATATGCTAGGGCGCAGAAGCCCACTACTTTAGAGAAGTCTTCTCGCGTGGATGTGTGCTCTAAAGCGATGAGCAGAGGCACAGAGCTGGGCAGGCTTGCTCTTTTTTTTTTTTTTTTTAAATCTATTTCTTTTATTATTATTATTATTTATTATTACTATTTTCTTTATTTACATTTCAAATGCTATTCCGAAAGTTCCCTATACCCCCCCCCCGCCCCTGCTCCCCTACCCATCTACTCCCACTACTTGGCCCTGGCCTTCCCCTGTGCTGGGTCATATAAAGTTTACAAGACCAAGGGGCCTCTCTTCCCAATGATGGCCGATTAGGCCATCTTCTGCTACATATGCAGCTAGAGACTCAAGCTCAGGGGGTACTGGTAATAAGGACATATTCCCCACTGTGTTCATAGCAGCCTTATTTATAATAGCCAGAAGCTGGAAAGAACCCAGATGTCCCTCAATAGAGGAATGGATACAGAAACTGTGGTACATTTACACAATGGAGTACTACTCAGCTATTAAAAACAATGAATTTATGAAATTCTTGGGCAAATGGATGTATCTGGAGGATATCATCCTTAGTGAGGTAACCCAATCACAAAAGAAGTCACTAGATATGCACTCACTGATAAGCGGATATTAGCCCAGAAACTTAGAATACCCAAGATACATTTTGCAAAACACAAGAAAACCAAGAAGGATGACCATCGTGTGGATAGTTCATTCCTCCTTAGAATAAGGAACAAAATACCCATGAAAGGATATAGATACAGAGACAAAATTTAGAGCTAAGATGAAAGGATGGACTATTCAGAGACTACCCCATCCGGGGATCCATCCCATAATCAGCCACCAAACCCAGACACTATTGCATATACCAGCAAGATTTTGCTGAAGGGACCCTGATATAGTGAGCTCTTGTGAGGCTATGCCAGTGCCTAGCAAACACAGAAGTGGATGCTCACAGTCAGCTATTGGATGGAACACAGAGCCCCCAATGGAGGAGCTAGAGAAAGTACCCAAGGAGCTAAAGGGGGATGCAACCCTGTAGGTGGAACAACAATATGAACTAAGCAAGCTTGCTCTTTACTATCTACTGAGCATTATGTAACGTGCTTAGTTGTAGGGCAGCGGCATTTTCACCTGCTGAGCATTGGAGGTTATGGCCACAAACGCACATAAGCGGCACTAAGCTACTGTGACTTCAGAAGGGACAGAACTTCTTGACTCCACCCCACTCTGCTGAAACCATAATATTATACTGCCCATCATTGAGTGGGTGTCATGGTTAGACACGCGATTATCCCACGTGAAAAGTATCTGTGACTTTGTCTCAACTCTACAGATGAGCCAGGCTAAGGTCACCTACCATCTCTTACTTCTACTGCTGTGGCATCTCTCCCAAGGAAGAAACATGTCACATGGCGTTGTTCCCATTCAGCATCTGTCTGAATATGTGTGATATGGACTAGCGTCTCGATGGCATAGACTACATTTTTTATTCTGAAGCTGTGGTCTTTGTACATGTAGCACATAGGCACCACCATCAAGCTACACCTCTAGCCATGGTTACAACCACTTTTCTTAAAAAAAAATTAAAGTTGTTTATTCAACTATATAAGTATGCATGTGCATATGTGTGTGCCTGTGCCCAGATCCTAAAGAGAGTTACTATTGGCTGTGAGCCACCACGGGGTGCTGGGAATTGAACCAGGGTCCTCTACAAGAACAGTAAGTGCTGTAACTCCCTGAGCCATCTCTCCAGTCCCATAGAGCCTATCATACTCTCTGAACTTGAATAATTAAAATTAATTAATGCATATATTATTGCTCATTTTGTTTTGATTTTTTTCCCAACATTTCTTAAGGTTAAGGGACAATGCGTGGCTTTGACTCTGATATCTCCAGTATATTTGGCATATATACATTGTAGTGATTAATCTTATTTGTCAATTTGGTAGAATAGAGAATCACCAAAAAGATGGCCCCTGGGTTTATCTGTGAAGGCATTTACAGAGAATGTGTGGTGATTTGAATGAAAATGGCCCCATAGGTGCATATCCTAATGCACCTATGCTTAGTCCCTAATGTGTGGACATGCTTGGGAAGGGTTAGGAGGCATGGCCTTGCTGGAGAAGGCATGCCATTTGGATGGGGAGGCTTTGAGGTTTGAAAAGCCCATGCCATTCCCAGTTGGTTTTCTCTGCCTCATGCTTGTGGATCAGATGTAAGCTCTCAGCTACTGCTCCAGCACCATGCCTGTCTGCCTGTCTGCCTGCTGCCATGATGGTCATGGATTCTTCTAACCTTTGAAACTGTAAACCCCCATTAGATGCTTTCTTCTATAGATTGCCTTGCTTGGAGTAGTCATGGTGTGTAGTGATCCATACTATCTAGGTGTACAGTATAGCCCATTGTATTCACACAATAGTAGCATTGTCCAACGATGTATTTCCTAGAACAAATCTTTGTCATTAGATCATGGATGACATAACTTCCTATACTCTAAGTAATTTTCAATTAATCTAGGTTTAAGAAAGTCTCTTAAACCAGTATTGTCTGATAAGTTTTAATTTTGATACCACAAAGTTTTCTTTGTGTGTATACTGAGGAAAGGAACATAGTCTGTGCTTTGCTTTGATATTTTACATCTTTTCCGTTTTAATTTTCTCATTTGCTAGGTGTTAATATCAAGTCCATTATTACCAAACATATTAGGAATACTAATGGTTTTTAAGAGTTTCGGATGGGCATGGTGGCACATGTGTAATCTTAGCTACTTGGGAGGAAATTACATTTGTATCCATCATAGCAACATAGTAAGATTCTAAAAATAAAGTTTCATGAAGACTGGAGTGTAGGTCAGTGGTGTCAGCTTATTCCCCATAACACAAAGAAGTATGACAAGGTCATATTGTCAAAAAAGTCCTTGTTCTTAATTTGTTGAAAGTCCACAGAAAGGAAGTAAGTGTACAGAGAAAGGAAAGCTTATATGCTGAGTGACAGAAGGGAAGGGCTTCACTGGGAACGTCATGGCTTGGATGATTTCAGTATGTCCTCACAGGTTTGTGTATGGGAATCTTGGTCCTGGTGTGGCCATATCAAAAGGTGGTAGATATTTATAAGGTGAACATAATAGGATTAGGTCTGAAGGACACGACCCTCAGAAGAGAGCAGGTGAGCATTTTTATAACAGGTTAGTCCTTGAGTCAGCTGGTTGTTATACAACAAGGCCATCCCATGCACTTGACACCTCTGTGACACTGACTGAACTTCCTGGCCACCAGAATCAAGAATCACATGAGCATCGTCTCCTCCTAAAATGCTCTTGGATATTTTGTTACAGCAACACGGTGTGGACCCCAACACAAGGAACCAGTGATTCCAGAGGGAAGAAGCACTTCTGTCCAAACTAAGATGACCATGAACACAAGGACAAAATATGCAAAGACGACATTGGGGCAGCTGTGTCCCCGAGGAGATTAGACACAGGCCATAGTGGGACATGTGATGTACTCTGATTTGAAAGACTTGGTGGACATCACCTTCAACTGAGAGCCATAGTTCTGACCCACACTTCCTAGAACAGGAAGTTTTGTGTCCTGTAAAACATCATGCTATATACAGAGACTTTTGAAGGTCTCACCATGCCATGGGTGCATGGTACATTACAATGTTTTCTACTTGGCGAATATCTTGGCACTCATTTTGGTTAAAAAAGGAAAAAGTACGGAAGGAAGGAAGGAAGGAAGGAAGGAAGGAAGGAAGGAAGGAAGGAAGGAAAGAAGGAAGGAAAGGAAGGAAGGAAGGGAAGGAAGGGAAGGAAGGAAGGAAGGAAGGAAGGAAGGAAGGAAGGAAGGAAGGAAGGAATTAATGAAGAAAAGCAAAAAGGCAAAATGTTATATATATATTTTGGACCAAATATTTCTCTTCTTCCATTTGATCATTAAGAGTTTGGAGGGAAGCAAGGAAAGGGAGAAATGTTGTAATTATATGATAATCTCCAAAATTAAAAAAAAAAAAAAAAAAAAAAAAAAAAAAAAA
>NC_034602.1:94357230-94360120 GCF_900095145.1 Mus pahari | reverse complement strand
TCTCTCTCTCTCTCTCTCTCTCTCTCTCTGTCTCTCACACATACAAACACACACGTACACACACAAACACACAGTCACACACAGATATACAGATATACACACAAACACACAGACACACATAGACAAACACAAACACAGACACATACAGAAACACACAAACACAAACACATACACAGACAAACAGACACACAAACACACACACAGAAACACAGACACACACAAACACACAGAAACACACAGACACACAAACACACACACACATAAACAGTCACTTACACAAACACACACAAAGACACACAGACACACACACAAATGTACACAGACACACAAACACATACAGAGACACATACAGGCACACACACACACAAACACAGAAACACACAGACATACAAACATACACACACAAACACATAAACACAGACACAAACACAAACACACACATACACACACAAATGTACACAGACACACAAACTCATACAGAGACACATACAGGCACACACACACACACAAACGCACACACAACTTTTTTATAAGGTGACTTGTACTGAGTATCCCCTTTTCTAAGAACTTTCCTCACACCAGGTCCCTCTTATGAAACACTTCCAATATTATTTAACTGTCACCTTGTATTGAACTCCATGGAGGTCACTGGGTTCATGACAAACTCAGTAGACCAGCATGATGGTGAACTCAAATTTTTTTTAAAAAACAAAGGAAAACAAATCATCTTAGGGACATTGTGCTTAAAGAATCAGAAAAGTGAATCTGTTCTGAGCCTCTAATGAAAGCGGCCATCCTGGTAGACAGCTAACCATAAGGATAGCAAAACCTTCCTTAATGGAAAGGTAAGGAATTTTAACAGAACCTGTATACGCAGATGGGGCACGGGAAGGTGTCAGTAGTGGAGATATGATACCTTTCTCAACCAGTAAGTTTTGACCAATGAAATTTCAAAGATGGGGCTGGAGAGATGGCTCAGCGGTTAAGAGCACTGATTGCTCTTCCAAAGGTCCTGAGTTCAAATCCCATGGTGGCTCACAACCATCCTTAACAAGATCTGACTGGAGTATATGAAGACAGCTTCAGTGTACTTACACATAATAAATAAATCTTAAAAAAAAAAAAAAAAGAAAAAAGAAAGTTCAAAGATCTCCCAACATAAAAGAGAAGCGGAGGGAAAGAAAGCAAAGGGTAAAACCTGTGGACATCACACAAGAAAGGTCCAGGGACCATTGTGCCCTTGTCTGGGCCACATGCCGTTCCAAGTGGAGAAGCAGAATTTCATGGATTTATGGGAGGCAGCTTACTGGCATGGTGCCATACATCACACAACAGTATGGATTAAAGACACCCCAGGTAGGTAGTCAGCAGTGGTGTGTGTGTGTGTGTGTGTGTGTGTGTGTGTGTAACACAGTTTAAGTATTCACGCTGCCCACATTCTCAATGGGAATCATTGCTTGTCACTGATAGAGCTGCCAAAAGTTAACAAAACAATTCAAAGAGAAAGTTTGGCTGCTTCATTTTTAAAACAATTAAAGTAATTGATTTGTTGTTGTTGATATTCTGTCTTTTGGAGAGTATCTACTAGAGACAGAACTTTATTATTATTCCAGATGAATTTGCAAATTGCCCTTTCTAACTCAGTGAAGAATTGGGTTGGAATTTTTATGGAGATTGCATTGAATCTGTAGATTGCTTTCGGCAGTGCATTAATCAGGGTTCTCTAGAGTCACAGAACTTACGGATTTGCTCTATATAGTAAAGGAATTTATTGATGACTTACAGTCTGCAGTCCAAATCCCAACAATGGTTTAGTAGTAGCTGTGAATGGAAGTCCAAGGATCTAGCAGTCGCTGAGTCCCACATGGCAAGAAGGCGAAAGAGTGAGAGCTAGACTCCCTTCTTCCAATGTCCTTATATGGTCTCCAGCAGAAGGTGTAGCCCAGATTAAAGGTGTGTGCCACCATGTAGGAGGCCATGGCCCCTCCCCTGGGCTACCCAAAGCCGCACCTTATAGATGGCACCTGTTGTCTATGAAGCTTGTGGTTAAACAGGTCCATATTTGGTGGTGATATGTTCCCGCTCTTCTGGTTGGCTGAGGCCGCGCGCGCCTGGTGAAGTGACATGGCCTGCCGCGATTGATTGGCGTGAATGATATAAAAGGGCTTGTAGCCCGGGGCTTGGGGGAGAAGATTGTTCAAGGCTCCTGAATAAACTGCTGAGAGAAGAACTGGTGGTTGCGTCTTCCTTGCGGGTCAAGAGGGGATTCGACAAATGGTGGCCCGTACGGGGACCTAACTCCCCCACCAAAACATTCAGAACTTTCATCAGTCAGGGTTTGCCGGCAGGGTAAGTCCATGGTAAGTGAGATTTACATACAACCCCAGGAGTTTGGGGAAGGGTCCTGGAGCAGGGATGTATTTAAAAGGTTCTGGAGCAGGGACGAATTTAAAAGGTTCTCGGTAAGGAAACTTACCGTGCCCGGCAGAGGGACAGAGAAGGTTCTTGGTAAGGTTCAAAGTTAGGTTCCCAGCACAGAGACAAAATTAAACGTGAAGCGAGCAGGAGGTGATTCCTTTAAAAATGAAAGTAAGAGCAGTGTTGGTGCAGCTGCTAGTAATTTTGAATTTAATTAAATCTTGCCTGGTGGACAGGAGTGGAGGGTATGCTGCTGAGTTAGAAAAGTTTTTCTGTGGCCAGGCTGGGTATTTAAAAAGAGATTGCTTTCCCAATCGCCCAAGGCCAACTACTGCAGCTCCCGTGAGAAGTCTATAATTATGTCCACGGTATAAAGGCTCATGCAGCAGAAGCAGAAAAAGGCAAACGAGTAGCCAGCAAAAAAGAAAAAAGGCTAAAGAACAAGAGAGTGAGGAGGGAAGTTCGGATGAAT
>NC_034602.1:94355213-94357219 GCF_900095145.1 Mus pahari | reverse complement strand
TCTGCAGGCAAGCTCTCCTCTTGCAGGGAAGGTGCACAGAGGCCTGGCGTTCAGATCTGCCTCCTGGCTGAAGATCCCCAAATTGGGGCCTGTCCCAGAAGATGTGTCGCCTCTGCAGTTTGCACACTCACCTGCACAGGCCAGACTCCGAGGGACCCTGGACACAATATGTCTCTCTTACCTGCTCTGGCAGACAGAGCCCTCCTGGGTGGCCACCTTTCCTCTGGCAGGGAAGGTGCCTAGATGTCTGGAGCCCGAAACAGGGTCTGTCTCAGAAGCTAGATTGCTTCTGTCTGTCCCAAAGCTGTGTAGCTTCTGTAGTCCACACTCTCACTAGTGCAGACTGGAGCCTGGGCAAACCAGAGCAGAGATGGCTCCCTTACCAGCTCAGGCAGTGAGAGCACTCTGGCACGGACACCTCTCCTCTGGTGCAGATGGTGCCTTGATGTCTGGAGCCAGAAATGGGGTCTGTCCCAGAAGCTGTACCCCTCCTGCAGTCTGTCCTCTTCCCCGGCATCGCCCGGAGCCTGTGCGCACTGGAGCAAAGATCCAAATCCATCTTTAAGAAGAAATTTTTTTATTTATATTTTTTTATTATTATTATTATTTGAATTTTTTTTTTAATTTCCAAAAACTCCATTTGCTGGAACTAAAGATGGCTCAGTGATTATGGACATTGGCTGCTCTTGATAAAGGCTGCGATTAGTTCTTAGCACACAGTGGCAGGTCATAGCTGTCTACAACTAGTTCTAGGAATCCAGTGTCCTCTGATGGCTTCTCTGAGTGTCAGGAACACATGTGGTACACATACACACATACATGCAAAGCAGCCATACCTGTAAAATAAAAATAAATAAACTTTTTTCAAAAATGTATAAAATTTTCTCAGTTGCTCACTCCTAAGCAAAACAAATTTTTTTCCAAATTGAAATTAAGTGTGTGTCAACTTAAGATAAAATATTGATTGCCATTGAAGCCAACAAAACACACATAAAGATCTTAACCCTAGCAATGCAATTGGCTACTTTGATTTTTAAGAACTAAGACAAGTTAATTTTATGTAATAACTATATGATAGCCACTGAATTATTTATGCCTTTGTTGCTTATCCAAGTATCATCGGCTTGTCAACAGAGCCCTCAGACATACTCAATAATAATTAATGCAGTAATCCTTGATATTGTGCTGACTGTCAGTCACACACAAAACATAGCTTTATACACATCTCTTCAGTTTTATTGTGATGAATATTTATTTGTCAAGGTAGAAAGATAGAACATAATTGAGCAGTCTTTAGCCTTATTTATAACGTCTAAATACTTTAGACATATAATCAGATGCCCCCGTTTGTTCTCTCACCTTAGGCCCCACAAGTGTTAGGATCAAGTTCTCCTAGTGGAAGGAAAATGGAGACCACCTTGGGCCCACCCTCACTGGAGCCGGAGAGTCACTCTATGGAAGGGAGGTGGGAGAGAGGCCTTTGAGCATGCCCAGTAGGGTTTCACACACCTTCCCCTTTCTCATACCCAGCAGGAGATGCATGCACACACATCCTCCTCACATTCTCTCTGATGGCCAACAATCTTTAACAAGAGGATAAACCTCTGCAGTAACATTTTAAAATGCACAGTTACGGTGACACCTTAATGTGAGTGACTTGTAGTTGGTGTGTAATTAGTTTTCCAATTCATTAACCTCTGGAATTATCACTAAGGAAGAGTGTGCTTGTAATTCACTGGGGGGAGGTCTTCCTTGTCCCTTCATGGTCCCAATGTTTGGCTTCGAAAGGGGCAAAGAGGGAAGTTGGCAGATGTCTCCAATCCATGGAGGGTTTCCTGAAGAGTGGAGGGCATGGTGGATGGTTGCTAAGGCTGAGCTCAAAGGTGCTAACTCCTCAGAGGGGCAAGAAGGGGCTGGATCCAGGCTTGCTCTGCTCAGCATGCAAAATCTCTGCCCCCTAGGGGAGCAAGCTCAAAGTAGTGAGTCTCTCTCCCTCTCTCTCTCTC
>NC_034602.1:94342320-94355197 GCF_900095145.1 Mus pahari | reverse complement strand
TCTCTCTCTCTCTCTCTCTCTCTCTCTCTCACACACACACACACACACACACACACACACACACACACACACGTACTCTGAGGGGGAGCTAGGATCCAATATGTATATTCTGAGGACAGAACTAGACTCTGATTTGTGGTCCTATTGGGAGAGATGAATTGTGACCTTCATCTAATTAAATCCTTTTAGAAAACCCAAAGACAGGCACCACCTCATGTTATGAAAAAAGAGGCAGAGACTGAGCTAAATACCCTACTAAGTGTCCCTTTGTGGCAAAAGTATCAGGCTTCACCGATTGAAAGCATAAGTTTGAGCTGCTGAGACGGCTGAGAGGGTGAAGGTGCTTAATGCCAAATCCAAGGATGATGTCTGGAGCCTACATGGTGAAAAAAAGAAAACAGAGTCCCCCAAGTTCTCCTCCTGCTTCTACCATGCATGCTCTGGCATGTGTACACCCACGCACACAGCTCTGACACGTGTACACCCATGCACACAAGATAAATAAATAAATAAATAAATAAATGTATAATGATAAAGACTAAACGCCCACACTCACACTACTGGACACCACGATGGAGCTTCCGAGCCCATCGGCTGCTTTATGACGTCATGGGTTGTTCAGGAAACAAGCAGTTCCCAGGCTGCCTGTCAGACACCCCACAGATTTGCAGTGCAAAGGGTTTTACTGCATAAAACTAAAGTTTGAACCAAACATGAGGAAAGTTAGGGGGAACAAGAGTCAGGGAGTCAGCAACCGTGTCCCCCAACAGTCAATCACACTAAAACAAGTGGTTCTCTTGTGTGTGCCTGAAAGCCACCACAAGACACAGGAGCCTCTGGTCAGCTCCTGTCTCCCGTGTCAGCTGGAGGCCACAGCCAGCACAGCTCCTCGCACTCTCACTGAGCTGCTACTCCATCTTGAGAGGAAGGCATGCCTTCAACCTCTCCTTTCTGCAGGGAGTGGCTCTCGCCTTCACACCACTCTCTGACCAGGACCATCAGGGGAAGGGGAGTCCACAATGTGTAGCTTCAGGCTAGAAGAGGATGTGGTGAGGTAGCCCTGGAACACTCCTATAAAATCCCTAAGCCCCTTCCCACGTGAATGATGCAGGGTTGAGCCCACACTTACAGTTATCAGACTTTTTACAGAAAGTTAGACAGTGACAATGGCTGTTGTCCCTGTGGAGGGACGTAGCAAGAAAGAGAAGTCTGACCTAGTGCCATGGTGCATTTTGTCTTGGCCTCCCTGGTGGCAAATGCAGGAAGGTCACTGGGGCCAGGTGTTCAAGAACAGCCTGGGTAATGTACTGGGATGAAGAGGAGCGAGAGGAAGAAACTGTTTATAGGGTAACTGAAACTATAGTTTAATTTTTACCTCATGCCTAAGATTTAAGCATCTTCTGTTGTACCAGAGAAAAGCAGGCATGCCCCTCAGATTTTAGACAGTTTGGCTTTCACACACGGGATCATGTGTGCCGAGAATGTATCGTGAGGGGCAATATGTCTCTATACCCAGTGGAACAGGACTTAGCAGAAAGAAAATTACATGTTCAGTGGTCCCAAATACATCAAACCATTTCTTATTTACCAGAAACACGGGCATCCCTAACAGCATGTTTGACAGGTGTGGTCAGTAACTCCTAGGGCACTGAGAATCCAGGCAAAGCATGATCCAGGGGGAGTGGTGTGGTCCAGGGAGGAGTCACATGGTTCAGGGAGGAGTGGCATGGTCCAGGTGGAGATGGGTGTGAGAGTGAGCTCTGGGTTGAAATTTTATCAAGATATAGATCCAACTTGCTAGCTGGAAACACCTCTCTTCCGTGGCAGTAGCCAGACAGTTGGAGGGAATAATATGAGTCATGAACAAATTGATAGTTGAATCAGGAATAGAACTCAAGTGACCTCATGCATGTCCGACACACTTTCCTTATAAACAGAAAGAGAGCGCCACTTCCCATCTGCCTGCATGTCTGTCTGTCCATCTGTCTATCTGTCTGTCTATCTATCTATCTATCTATCTATCTATCTATCTATCTATCTATCTATCATCTATCTATTTATCTGTCTGCCTGCCTGTCCATCTATCATCTGTCTCTCTGTCTATCTGTCCATCTGTCTATCATCTATTCACCAGAAATTCAGACACCATCTATTCATTCTCCCAACCTTCCCTCTTTCCATCCACTTCATCCTCTCTATCCGTCTACTCATCCAGTTGCAGAACTTTTTCCTTTATTCACCCCTGTCTGTGTGTGAGTCTCTATGAAGAGATGCCCAAGCATCTATTTCCCTTCCTAGAGGAAGGGCAGTGGGAAACAGAAGAGCTATTGATCTTTGTTTGTTTGGGCTCCTAGCTGTGTAGAGAAAAAGGTTTCACTCTATAGAACAGCATCATAACAATAGCAAGACCTATGCATTTTTTTCCAATAGGTAATTCCAGGCTGAAGACATGTATTTGAAAAACAGCCTAGTGTGCCATGATATTAAAACAGTAGGTCACAATGACTGCAATCTAATGAGATTACAGTCTCCTGCCATCCAGTGTTCTCCCCTCTGGGTCTCAGCACTCAATTCAGTTGTTGGGGAACACCCAGGGCTGGACCAAGACTAAGCAAGACTTTTGCTTACACTTGGTGTAAGAACTCATGTGGTTTTATAAGTACTCGCCAAGCCTGCCTAGTATTATATCACCTTAGAAAGCAAGTCCCTAAAATAACTTGTTCAAAGTTAGAAAAATCAGATTTCTATGTACACATATCTGAATCTAATCATGATATCCACACCTATGGTTTGTTTGTTGCAGTGAAAGGCTCCTCTCTACTGCCAAAGGGAACATTAACCAGGCCCCGCCATCACGGGACGCGTGAGGCCCGCATCCGAAATGCTTTGTCTGGTTTGGAGGTTGAATTTCAGAGGCACATTGGCAAACTATGGTGTGTTCAGAGGGTGGCCAAGGTTTTTAATAATAATAGTAATACTACAAATGTAACAGCTGTTGTATCCTATGCTAAGTGTGTTTCATGACTGTCTTTTAATCCTTACAGTATTTTACCTTTGAGAAAGTCGAAGATTAGAAAGCTTGAGCTGCCAAAGGTTTCACAGCAAGTGAGTATGTCTGAGGGCCCTGATGTCAAATCTGAGCTTTTACCCACTGGCTGTGCCGTGAGGAACCTGGAAAGTGTAGAACTAGGAGTTTCTGGGGTGATAGAAAGAAGAACCAGTAGCTGTGTGTATGGGGGGGTTGCCTGTGTCACGTGTGTACACATGTGTGTACTCGAGTGTGTGCATGTGTACACATGTATGTCCTTGTATATGTATGTATATGTGTGTACACATGTATGTATGCATGAATGTGCGTGCATGTATGTACACACATGAATGTGCTTATGTGTGTGGAGGCCAATGATTGATGTCTGCTATCTTCTCTATTAGTGTTCTTTACTTTTTGCATCAGGCTTTCTACCTTTTTAATTTTTTTTTATCCTTTCTCTCTCTCTCTCTCTCTCTCTCTCTCTCTCTCTCTCTCTCTCTCTCTCTGATAGTACATTTGAGACAATGTTTCTCTGTAGCCCTAGTTGTCCTGGAACTCATTATGAGCTGGTCTCAAACTCATAGATCTCTATATGCCTCTATGTCCAGAGAGCTGGGATTTAAGGTGTGCACCACTATGCTCTCCTTACCATAGGGTGTTGCAATGAATGCTGAGCTCATGTGTGGAACTGGACTGACTGAGTTCTGGGGATCCACACCCCCCCTCCAACACCGGGTTTACAGATGTGTACTGCCAGAGACTCAGGTCCTCATGTCTGTTCAGCAATCAGTTTGTCTATGGAGCCATCTTTTCAGCCCAAAGGGTAGAAGGTTTTGTCACCATTTAAAGAAGTACTCATCCTTGTAATTTACAATTCAAGTCAACTCTGGGGGGACTTTATTACAAAAGTGGAGAAAAGGTTGGGTACTAAGATATCAAAAGCAATGCTAAGACAGCTAACTAATGGAACCGGTAACCAAGTTATTGTGTGTGTGTGTGTGTGTGTGTGTGTGTGTGTGTGTGTCTTATGCCTGTACTTTGTCTTACAGTTCACTCCAGAATGGACATCAAATGATGGTAGTTATCTCTTTCTGTAGTGCCATGTAGCTGAGTCTTTGGAACTATGAGAGTCTTAGGCTTAGCACCCTATCTCACAGTATCCTTTGAAGGATCCAGTAAGTTAATGTGCTGGAAACGGTTTGTGATGGATCATACTACACACATATAAGGTAGTCAGTAAGCAAAAAGAGGATTGTGTACCTTACAGTCCTTTGGCTTTAAAAAACAAAACAAAACAAAACAAAAAAACCTAACTAATCAAATGAACCAACCTTTATAGCTACGGAGTGAACCAGACATCTGTGGAGTAAATACAACATAGACATACACCCCAGGTCGTCACTATTAGCACGAAGGGATTACTTTTAAATAATCATAATCCACTATTTTTCCCCTTTTCGATGGCATCTGAATGACTTCTGTCCTTTTTTTTTTTTTTTAACAAATTTCTCTATGCCTCAAACTCATGATCAAGGTCTAAGAATCCAGGGCTTTACCTGGGTATAACAATGTCTGATACAGGATTCATATGAAACACAATGTCATTGCTTTCTATCAGGCAAACAGAACCCCATTAAACGAATGGATTTCCCAAGATCTCATGAGGCAAGTGGAGTCAGGCTACATATCACCACACCATCCATTTCCCCCACTTTTCTCAAGGTGAATCACACACCTTCTATAAGACTACTTTCCACTTCCGGGTAAAGAACAGGTGGGTCGATGAAGTGACCTTCCTGAGAGGACTCACTTGCACTGTGTCTGGGTTGATAGAACAGAATTTACTGAACACCAAAGTGGTTAAGGGAAGGAGCTGTGCTTCCTGAAGGCAGGGAGAGCAGAGGTAGCCACCTCTTCAGCTAGGAGAGCGGGCACTTACCAAGAGCAGGTACATCTTACAATCCGGGTCATGGGAAGGTCAGAGCATAAGTCTTTGGTGCAACTGAAAGAAACCTCAAGATTATATTGGGGACATCCACTGGTATATATCTGTGGAAGCGTTCTTTGTTTTTTTAAGAAATGAATTTAACAGCTGCTTTTGTTTTTACCTATTATAAAAGTAGTAACCCTAAAAGCATAAGCCAAGTTTAGCTATAAAATCTAGACCTATGCTTCTCTGCCTAAGAAACTACCAAAGAGCCAGCAAAGTGATGTCGAATCGCTGGAAAAAAAATGTCTCAGATTGAAACCAATACTACTGTGTGTCGTACGCATATGTGTATTTCATTAGTTACTAATTCATCAATGAGTCACCTAGTGTCTTTCCTACAAATGTCTTCTTGAGGCAATTTTCAGTGTCAGAAATAGAGAAAATTATCAACAACACTATTTGTGATTTGTCTCATTATGAGTTGAACAAAGTATACGGAACACCGTCATATCTGGAACACTATAATAGAAGAAAGAGCAGAAGTCGCAGGCAATGTGAAGAAAGAAGGTCTAAATTAAAGTGCCTGCCCATCCATCATGCCCCATGGCGAAGAATAATGAGGAGCTGAACATTCATCTGCCATTTTCTTCATGAGTAAAGAGAGATAAGTCACCTCTCGAATGAAGACATATATTTCTGGGAATCGACAGTCATAGATTATATTGTTACATGTGTATGTGAATAAACATCTTTGACTATATATATAAATCTCTGTATTTCTACCTGAATGTGAAGTTTTGAATACCTGAACCTCCTTTTCTCACAAGAAAGCATCTGAGAAGGCACTGCTCGAATCCTGGTATATATAAAATTTATGAGGATTTATAAACATGATTGCTATTGATCAGTCCTGAACTAAGATAATAATCCAAGTTATTCCTTAAAAAACAATATAAATGCAGGTTCAAAAAGGAAAAGAAAACATGGAGGGACAAGGGTCTCACAAAGAAAGTATATTTAGAAGTGTGCATGTGCACACGCACACACGGAAGACCATCAGGGCAATAGTGGAAAATTCAGCAAGTGCAAAGCCGCTGCAAATTAACTCTCCACAATAAGGCAGTTATACTTCTATCAGTGAGGGCACTGTGGACAGTCTTTCTACTTTAGAATGCCAACTGTTCAGATCAACACATCTGTTTTCAATTTCAGAAGGTATTTGTTAATTTTAACAAAAAGTAAAAAGCAGTGCTGAAAAAACTTGAACACTCACAAACTTGAATAGACAAAGAACTCCAGGCCAACACGTTGTCTGTGCTTTGCTGCGAGGACACTCATTAGAGTACTAACACTTTCATGAAAGGTTAAGATGTGCTTAGGTACTGCATGGAACATACTACATGTCAAGCTTCCCAAGTGTATGCCGTTCTCATAAATTATATTGCTATGAAAAAAATGGTGAGGTCCAGAGAGATGGCTTAGAGGACCCAAGTTTGATTCCAGCACTCTTGGGGTAGAAAAAGAGAACCAACTTTAAGTTGTCATCTGATTTCTATACAGTGACATGGTACACACACACACACACAGAGAGAGAGAGAGAGAGAGAGAGAGAGAGAGAGAGAGAGAGAGAGAGAGAGGAGAGGGGGAAAGGGGGAGAGGGAGAGAGGGAGAGAGGGAGATATACCCCCATTTGTATTGAGTATTCTATTGACACTTATTCTCTATGCTTGAAGAGGGTGGCTCTTGGTGGGTTGACGACACTCCAGCAGAATGCACCACACCCAGGAATATATTAGTAGCACAAGTAGACTTGATTGGTTATAAGAAAAAAAAAAAAAAAAAGGAAGCCATGAAGCTGAGAGGGTAGGGGGGTGGGGCTGGTGAAGAAATGGGGCTGAACATAATTAAAATGTATGATGTGAAATTCTCAAAGAATAATATATATGTGCAAAACAAAACCAGACAAAGCAATGCAGCTTGGTGGTAGAAATAAAACCCATGCGCCTTGTGCGTACTAAGCCTGTGCTCTACTACTGAGCTACAACTCCATGTTTACCTAGCCTAATAGGTGGGCAGGCAGCTTTGTCTAGCATGTGGGCACTTGACCGGCTTGCGGCTGCCATCCTGAAAGGAAGCCCACCCTACTCTGTGGGAGGCCTGAGACAGGATTTCCGTATGTTCCATTTTTACTGCTCAATAGTTGCTGTTTGAACTACAACCTCATGACGCATGGAAACAAGAGCCGCTCAGCCAAATACTTCCCAACTCCTGACTCACAGGACCATGGGGTACAATGTCATAGCAAAGTGGAAAAGCGCTAACACAGTTGTCAACAAGCCACTTTGGCTTAAAAAAAAAATTAATATTAAACAGTCTTTAAAATTGTATGTGAATGTATTAGCATTTAAATAATCTTAAATAGTAGTATCATAGTCACTACATCCACACTCCTTCCTGGTTGCACGTCTTCTTCAACTGACGTGCCCTTTTGTCTAGTTTGCATCAAAGCTGTCTTTAAAGGTGGTACCCAAGGCCTATCTCCTCCAGGATGCTTCCCCGGATAACTATGGTGCTTTGGGCTATTTACTTGGTCTCCTTTTCCATTGAGCCCCTAGGTTTCGAGAACAGTATCTATGCTGGAAGATGCTGCCTTTGGGATACAAACACTTCGGGTAGTAAATGTTTTGCAGGGCATTTGTGGGTATTTCATTCTTTGGTTTAGCGTTTGGAAACCAGGGTCAGGTTTTGTATTTTCTTAAGCTCGTTCTTACAGTCATTTCTGCCGCCTGATTATTTCAGAGTTCTGCTCTAGTCCTCAAATGAGTCTGTTCTATTCTATTTCAGAATGTTTTGGGTCTTAGCATGCCAATGAGGAACCAGGTGAAATCTGTTCAGAAACCAAATTTAATATAGTTAGGAAATATCCAAGTATATCAAGGACGGGAGACACACATGCACACCAAGCAAATACAGATAATGAACCCAAGTGAAGTGGAAATACAGATAATGAACTCAATTGAAGTGGAAATATAATCTTCCCCATGTCTGTACTTTCTTAGGGAAAGCAGCATAGAGCCCAGTGCTCAGGCCTTGGACCCATGAAGGGCCAGCACTTACACATTAGCTGTGTGTTCTCTGTTAGCATTATGGGTCTAAGGGGGAAAATAAATAATGCTTAGGTCTTAGGATTACCACCAAATCATTATGTCAAACAGTAACATCTTAACAAGTCGAGAGAGAGAGAGAGAGAGAGAGAGAGAGAGAGAGAGAGAGAGANAGAGAGAGAGAGAGAGAGAGAGAGAGAGAGAGAGAGAGAGAGAGAGAGAGAGAGAGAGAGAAACAAACGTGGGATTGGAGAGGTAGCTCAGTGGTTAAGAGCACATACTGTTCTTGCAGAAAACCAGAGTTCAGTTCCCAGCACACACACCATGTCCTGTACCTGCAGCCGAAGGAGGATCTGACTTCCTTGAGTGGCTGCCACAGGCACCCACACTTGTGTGCACCTACCCACACACAGCCACACACAACTTAAAAATAATAAAAATAACATCTTTAGAAGAATAAATGAAGGACCTTAAGTAGTGCCTTCAAGTCCATAATATCCATTAGAGGAAGCCTACTTACAATATAGCCAGGATTCTGAAATCTAGAGACTCCGACCCAGACAGGATCTTGCAAAGTCAATAGGAAAAAAAAAATCACACATGTTTCCAATGATAAATTCCTTCTGTGGTTGCTGAGTGCGCACAGAGGTTTCTATGGGACCTCCGCAATCATTTTCTTCCTGTGTCCCTACTTACTAGTGCTGTCCCTGAACAGATTTTGAGAAGCCCTTATAATGGAAAATCTTCTCTTAAACTCAGTCTTTGAGCTGGGAATCCACTCCTTCACAATGAAAAAGAAAAAAAAAAATCAGCCCAAACTTCCCTGTCACTACCCAAGCCAGAGAATTATCTATCATAGAAATCTTGGGCCCTGAGAAACAGATTAGCCACCTCAATAAAACACTGTAACCACAGTTTGAGACAAATCCCCTGTTACACAGAAGGTCAGAGGTCAACCAACATGGCAGGGAACCCGGCATATTTATCACTGGCCAAGCTTCAAAGTGAGTTTTAAATTTTGTCAGACATGAAAAACTGCTGCCAGATGGTGTCAAGATAATTCCTCTCTGTGTTAAAAACACACTTAGATATGGTCGATAGTCAAAATTAAGTAATTAGTCCAAACACCACACACGCCTGGCATCATTCCTACTGGCAGTTAGGGGCATATTATGAAGACTTCTGTACTTCCCCTGATAAGGCCATCGCCAACTAACACAGCCCAGTAGCTCGCACAGCTGGGAAGAAATGGGTTTCTGGCTGTGGCTCATACCAAGACAGTAGGAAGAGACAACATGGCATTCCATGTTTTGAGGGACAATAAAGAGATCCATCCCTGACGTCCTCACCTCTACCCCCTCCCCTTCTTAGAAGAAAGAACAGCAACTCCTATATTTACTGTTGAGCCTCTGTCATCCAAATGACTTCCTATCTTTTCACGTGTGTGTGTGTGTGTGTGTGTGTGTGTGTGTGTGTTCCAATCAAACTCAGGTCATCAGGCTTTGTGACAAGCACCTTTACCCACTGAGCCATCTCTCCTCTACATTTTAAGACACCATATTTTGTGGCTAAACTTCATTCTTCAATTAGCTAGAAATGTAGCACAAACATTTGGAAACTCGTTGGATGTGAGAAACCATATGCTAGTGATTCACGACATTTTGTAAAAAAAAAGAAGAAGAAGAAGAAAGAAAGTAGAAGTAGACTATGAGAAAAGGAGAGCATTAAAATGTCCAGTAAAATTAATGAGAGAAAAAACTGTTAGAATGCACAAAGATAAGTTATTATGAATTAATTTGTAATATGTTTGGCTTTGAAATTATTTTACAGCTTGAATTACATTTAATGGTGCAAATATTGGCTCAGCTCTGATCTATTGTGGTATTTCACTGGACAGGTATAAGATACAGAATCACAAGTCAGTCCATTGTTAATATGAAAATCACATTCTATTTTAAAATGAGGGGTGATAGGTGTTGGTTGTTTCTGGCTGTGGACGATCCCACAATGCTGAGGGGTATTCTACTAAAGCCATACTGGGTACATCCTGTCCTTCCTAGACATAATTGGGGTTCCTGTTTCCCCCCACAGGCTCTGTCTACTGCATCACCACAAAGGAAGCATCCTGCCATGTAACATGTCAGCCTTACGGAAAGTTTTCTTATTAGCAAGTAGCCAAATTGTGGGAGTTCTGGTTTCATTTCCTAGGGGAAAGAAATCAGTGTGGCTAGGACTGTATTTCCCCCACACCTCAATGAAGCACAATAAAGATTTATTTTATGCTCCAATAATCACTGGCAAGAGCCCGATGCCTCCTTCTGCCATCTCACAGGGAGCAACACATGAAGATCCGGGAATCAGGAAGGTGGGGTAAAGGGAGGTCACAGCAGGCAGGGCAAGAGGAAAGCCATCCAGGCTTTGAACACAGAGACTGTAAACGTGGACTGTTTTGTAAACTTATTCTTTTTGTCAGGGTTGCGTATGCTCGCTTGGCTCGTTCCACAAATCAGGCTGATTATTATTCCAATCACCAGAGGAAGAGAGAGTCACATTAATTTGTAGTAATTAATGGCACTGACGCGTTTGACAGCGCATGTTAACAAGCCCCTTTGATTGTTTGGATCTCTAACTGCGGCCCTTCTTGTTTGCGTCACCCCCAAGGAATTCATAATATCAAAGCTTAACGGCATCTGATACTTGTCAAAATGCAATTTATAAAAGTTTAATTCTTTTATTGATTTAGTTTGGTTTTGATGCCTGCAGAGTCAGCTCCCTTGACAGAACTTAGCGGATTCAAATGCTTGTCACCAGCTCGGCCTCCTTTTTACAGGGAACAATTGCCATAGGCCAAGCCAACAGGCATGGTTTAATTGCCATTAATTAAAAGCATAAATCTCTTTTTTCTTCAGTTGCTCTGCTCTTAAAGGGGGCTGCACATCTCTCTCTTTTCCTGTGTTTGTCAGAACACCTTCTGGCAGGCAAAGTTAACCCTTTCCATCTTGCTAAGCACTTTCTGGGTAATCTTTTGAAGCATGGCTCTTGTGATCTGATATGAAATGCATGCGGTTCGGTGATATTTAACAAACTGGATTCCTTCTTTATTGCTGTATAATGAGGTCAAATGAATCCCTCCATGGGTTGTATACATGCTTAAATGATTTTTTGCATCAAATTCCTTTTGACAGCAAATAAAGCAGAAGCCAAGCAAAACATCAGCTACTTACAATTGGAAGGGAGGGGCGGAGATTGGAGGGAAATGAGCTTTATAAAACAAAAACACATATGTGCTTTTTAAACATTAGGTGCAAGGAACCTTCCAGCAAAATAAGTCTGCCTGGTCATTTTTCAGATTGGAAGCAATTAGTGAGATTCTTGGGATAAGGGGAAGTGCTGAGCTCAACAGAGTCCAAATGATTATACAGTAAATATTATTCCCGTCCCGTTTACCTTCAAGAATTACCATTAAATCTATTTCATTTAGAAGATACCGGGTGATGTTGTGAGCAAGGCAAAAATAATGAGGAGAACTCATCGTTCACTTTGATGGGGGAAGGTAAAGAGGGTGGAGAAAGTGGGTAGGTTCTTCTTTCTTTTCCTTTCTTTTTTTTCTTTTTCTTTTTTTTTTTAAAAAAAAAAAAAAACTTGGCCACAATTATCCTATGAAATGATTATCCACCAGGCTTCGCTCTTCAATGACGGTGTCAAAACAATTTGGTTTCCCTTGCCTGCCAAACGCCTTCTCGTCCCCCCCCCCTCCAGCCCCGCCGTGGAAGTGTCGCTGTAAGCAGATTATTGCTTTAAAGCATTTACACATATTAGTTTTGCTGCACCTGCCAGCTTTAGAGCGGGGACCGCCGCGATGTGGAAGTCCTCGCTTTATGTTTAAAGAGGGGGAAAGTTAGTTGGGCGCTGGGATGCTGAGAGCTTGGGTACGTTATGCATCTGTGTTCACCCGGTCAGGTCAGGCCAGGGAGAGTGATTGATTTTTTGGCCCAGTGCACTGGGGTGGGGGTAGGAGGGGTTACCTATAAGAATGCCTTGACGCTTAATTAAGAATTGGAGCATTGAAGCCATACTTGCTGCTGCTGCTGCTGCTGCGGCATCCGGACAGTCCCTACTGCCAACCACTGGCTGAAGTGGTGACCCGGGTCTGCAGCGGAGTCCATGGGCCACCAACCCCAACCCTCCAGGGTGACCTACATACCGGCAGTTCCCGGACGCGTGCGTGCGCGTGCGAGCGAGCGCGCGAGTGCGCGCGCCTGCATGTGGGGGCGTGTTTTTTTCGTTCTTTCCTTTTTTTTTTCCACGCTCCCCTAAGTCTGGTGTTGGAAGGGAGGCGGTTCCAATTAAAACCAAAATAAGCTGCTTTAATGGTCTTTTAAATTGACAAGTGAACAATGATTTTAGTATTGGTATCTGTCAAAGGTCCGAGGAAATCCTCAGCTGATAAGGCCCCAATGCTTCCAATTAGGAACCGTACAGATCTGCAGCCAATAATGATTTCTGGGTCCCTGCAGAAATGCTGCAGACACTTATTGCAAATTACTGACAAAAAGCTCTCCTGTATTGATGAGAGGAAGTACAGGCGGCTTTCGGTGTCCCCGTCAGGTATACCTCATAATGAGAGAGCTTGAAGTTTTGACTTAGCCTTTTCCTTTCCCTCCACCCTTAAAGCTGCATCTCATTGATGAGTAAAAACCTCGCCTCCCACCAGCTTTAAGCATGTTAGACATTTCTTCCCAGATTTTTTACACGAAGGCCACTAATTTGATGTCAGGCGCAGGCAAAGCTCTCATCAATATTATCTACGAC
>NC_034602.1:94247320-94337320 GCF_900095145.1 Mus pahari | reverse complement strand
TTCTCCCGGGACACCCAGAGCAAGCTCAGATCCAACAGCAGATGGATCAGGCTCACCTCCGGGAGAAAGGCGAACCCAAGGCCAGATCAGACATCCATGTGTCATTTCAAGCACGAGCACGTAAGCCAATCCTTGGGCCATGCTACACACCACCCACCACTCCAAAAACTCTCTTCCAATTGTGCCCCTCCCTCCCCAAATGAACTAACAAGAAGCAAATTAGGCTGAAGTCCATTCGGGTCTTTTACTTGTGTCCCTTTCTGTAATTCTGGAATGGTACAGTGGGTGAGCCCGACGTTCAGTCTAAACACAAACTGCCAGGCAGGTGGAGTTGGGGAGGACGAAGGGGGGGGGGACTGCTTAATTAGAATGTAAATTCACAGTCTCCCTCTTACTACCAAAGATTTTTCTCTTGGGATTATGGTGAAAAAAAAGGGGGGGGCAATAAACAATTAGAAAAATGAGGAAGGCTCCTCAAAATAAGGGTTCTAAATCTTAATTCTTACGAGGCTGAGGGGCCGGACCACGGAGAAGCTAGATGGGAGGCGTGCACAGGCAGGCTAGGGTGTGTGTTCCAGACCACCACTGTCCGGTACTCTTCCCTCCCGCCACACTCACCCTTTCTCATGGAGCTCCTAGGAGGTGGGCTGTGTCTTGTTCTTAAAACAGGTCCTCTCTTTCCTATTTTTGGGCCACACCAGGGGAGGGGAGGGTCCTGGGAATTTTCATCTTGGGGTGGTGGGTCGGCTGGGGGAATGGGACTGCGGGATCCTGGGCCGAGAGCGCCCCCTCTCAGGCTGAATTGCCTCGTTCCACAGCTGGCGGCCCCCCTGCGTGTTGCCGGAAGGTCGGAGAAGAGCTCTTTCCCAGACAAACTTGGTGTTTCTGCAGTGGAAACGTTGCTTTTCTGTGCAACCAATCCCTTACTCCCAAGAGATAGCGATTGTACTACAAACGGCCCTCTAGACTTGGTTCCCTACGGTCCCAGGGCACTGGCAGGCGGTTCCACAGGCGTTAAGCCGAGACCTGGAGAGCTTTGCTGTCCGCTGTCTGGTAGGAGAGCAGACAGTTTCCCACCCGCAGTGCGAGATCTGGGAACCCAGCCCCGCCTGCGCCAAGGCTGGGGACTGGGCGGGGAGCTTCCAATTTGTTCCAGTGATGGCTCTTACTTAATAAGGCGATTGATTAGCGCTCAAAGTGCCGTTTTAATTAGCCGCTTGTTAATTAACATAGTAAATGAATTTCTCCTTCTCTGATTGGCATTTTCTCCCCCCACCCCCACCCCCACCCGAGCCCCAGGATTCTTTCGTTGCAGCCTCTCCAGTGCCTTTAACCTCAGGAACTGATATCAGAATCATTTCATAGATGGCAGGGTCCCTTTATTTGCGTGTCACATGGCAGCTTTTTAAACTTCTCCAGAATCTGCTCTTAGTGGACAACAGTTCAATTTAGAGTGAAATTAAGAGTTCTCCCCATGACCCCCCAGTTTGACCCCCCCACACTCTTTCCCGTTGTCACCCTTTCTTCCTTCTCCCTTGAATTTGAAGCGCAGTTTTCTTAGACCTGCTAAGATCATCTAGTTTTCCAGAATTTGCCAATCTAAAAGGCGAAGAAAAACCTGGAGGGAGAGCAGGATGGGGTGGATGGTGGTGGTGGCAGGGGAGGCGTACAACTGTGTTCTTTTTGGAAGAGTTGCTGTTGGGAAATGTGTGCCCTGCCACACTTTCTGAAGTGCAGGTATGAGAGTGTATGCATTTGCACCTCCTCTGCATTCAAGAGAGATCTCTTGAGTCAACGTATACCCTACTGACTGTAGTCCAGTCTTGACCGATTTGTAGGTGGTTTTGCACCCGCTTAACTTTAGCTATCATATAAATCTTTCTGTATCCCACTACTTGGGTTACATCCCAGGGTCTGTCATCCTTCTTGTGTAGAAAACCTTCCTGCTGTACCAAACACCTCCTTCCTGGGTGAGACTACAGTGGTGGTACCAAGCTCATTGTGACAATTCCCAGAACTCACACGCACCTGTCATAGAGTGCACATTCAGTAATGATGATTAACCAATAGGTGGATAGGATGAATGAGGGGAAAGAGTAAAATGAATTGCTGAAAATACTGGTCCCACAGTGGTGGTGGTGAGGGTTGGGGACCAGGAACACTAGAAGCTGGCAGAATAGGCCCAACTCTCTTTCCTTCTGTCTCACCTCTACCCAGTCAGTGTTCCTTCTAAGTGCCCCTTGACCACACAACTATTTCCCAGTACATGCATAAGTTTCTTTCCCATCTTACTAGCTTTAATGTTTTGGTAAAGTGATAACCTCTGCAAATTTTAGGATGCCAGAATTATCTCTCAAAACTTTCAGGCTCATAATAATTTTTTTTTAACCTTTGTCTCTTTGCTCCCAATCGCCACTCTCCCGGTTTCAGTCTAAGGACCAGACTGAAGAACAGACTCCGTTTCCTTATTCCCCGCCCCCCCATAGGTCATTTTTCCAAGTTGATATACATCGGTATCTAAAGAAGTTGGGGATGTATTATTAGCTGTAAAAAAGAGAAAGGAACCTTCCAGGAGAGCCCAATCATGAGATCGCAAGGTCATACCACGGTTTCGGTATCAGTCTTGATCGTGGAGAGCCTATTTGTGTATCTTGCATCTTTTTATAAAAGAAACAATAGCGAGGTACAGTCGGTTTGGGGTTCTTGGCGCCGCCCAGTGGAGAGAGGCACCTTTGCATCTCATTTCTGTCAGCTGGACCTATCATAGAGATTCTTTAAATGCTCACATGGATGTTAAGACAGGAAACAACAGTTTCAAGTTCATCATAATTTGTTGGCAAATTTCATCAAAATTAAACTCCATTAAAAAAATCTGATGTTCCAGTTTAAAAGAATCTCAAAGTTGGACAGTAAAGGTGGGTGGTGGAAGATGTCCTGCACACAAAGCTCATGTTTGGTGTTTGGATCATTCTTTGGGGCTGGAGATCTTTTCTGTTCGTTGGTATTGATGTGTCTTGTACTATCAGGAATGAAATCGGTTCTCTGTGATTCACAGCAAATAAACTGCTTTCTGAACAACAACAAAAAACTCCCCCAATTTAAGAATTTTCTTTTAAAGAAAGCAAAGAAAGAAAATGAGGGTCTGGAGGTGGAAGATTACTTGTAGATTTATGTTAATTTAGCATATGATGTTCTTGTATTAAAATTCAGCCAACGCACCATATCTATTTGCTTGAAAACAAGAGAAACAAATGTTTCCCCACCAGACAGGATCTCTCTAAATAGCCTGGGTGTTCTGGAATTCACTGTGTAGACCAGGCTGGCCTAGAACTTAGAGGTCTGACTCTGCCTCCAGAGTACTAGGGCTAAAGGCGTGCATCACCACGCCTCGATGAATTCTGATTTATTGTTAAAGATGAAAAGTGAGCTGTGTGTGTGTGTGCCAGAAAATGACTTTTTAGGTATACATTGCATATACTCTATAAGAAAATGGTAACGAAACAGATATGTATCTGGGGTAGGGAAGAACTGAGAAAAGTTAACCATAGCTCTGAGGGATTTGTCATTAAGATTGTCCCCTTTGATTTTTGAGGACATTCCTCGCATTCCCTGGGACCCCAATCAGTGGCGCATATTCTCTTCACCACAATTGCTTCTGAAGACTAAGAGCTAACCTCTCCAACCCTAGAAAATTTGATATTGATTTTTCTTTAAAAATATAATCGGAAACATTCACAGGGTGGGGCGACTGAGTTTGCTTTGGAGTTTCATGGAACACGAATCTCCACCCCCTGCGCGCGCGCGCGCACACACACACACACACACACACACACACACGGACACACACGGACACACACGGACACACACACACACACATAGGTTCTCCTCTTTTCCTTTCTCTTCACATTCCATCTTTTCTTAGGTCATATCCCCATCGCCTCCCTGCCAATGTTGCGAATTATTCCAAGAAAAACACCCTGCCGACCTGCCCCGCACAAGCTGTGCCGTCAGCCTTTGAGCTCTCGAGTCGTTGTAGGCGTTGGAACAAAACAAAAACAGGCTTAAATGAATTATTTATCAAGGTCGAGAATAATTGATTTGTGCAGGGCCATCAGTACTGGATTTTAAATGTTTCCTCCCCTTCCTCGCTTTCGATAGCCGGCTGTGAATTGGGGCCCCCCCGGCTCGAGGAGCACTTCATTTGGATTGTTTTGGGGTGATGTCAGAATGGAAACTCTAAATCGATAACCGACCAGGAAGGAAGAGTAGCGTTTGCCGCACTCCCCTGCAGCTTAGGCACCCTTCCGTTCTTTCCGGAAGGGGTCATCTGTGCCAGAGGCTCAGGGTGCCAACAATATCTATCCGGATCTTGGGAGTCTGAGATCCGTTGCCTCAGTAAAATCAGACCTCAGCCCGTGGTCGCAAGCTCTGACAGGAAGGCCAAGGCCTAGCCTGGGAGGGTCTGCTGGGCCAGCACCCAGTTCTGGGGTCTAAGGACTCTGAGGCGGCAGCTTAGACAGGCCCGTCGCCACCCGCGGGGGCGAGCCACGTGGTTGTAGAGGGGTTCCTGGATCCCTCAGGCCACCAGCGTCTGCCCGCAGCACGTCTTGGCTTTGGCTCTCCAACAGCAGTTCCCCGATAAATAAATGTCTGTTCGCCTAAGAAAGGAGAGCACTATCTAGATGGTACCTCTTGGTAACTGCAGTACCAGAGAGCAGCAGGACGATAAATGACACCATGACGGTAGGAAACAGCTCAACATACTCTTGAAATAACGCGGGAGACCCCCCCCACCCCCAACCCGGACCAAAGATCTAGATGTCCTTAGGATGAATCACCACGCACCTCCATCTTCCAGATCTGGGACTCACACCGGAGGAAGCAAGATCTCAGGAGGTCATTTGCCTCCGGGATACTTCTCAAGAGGGACCTCAACCAGAAAGAAAAGAAAAAGGAAAGGAAAGAAAAAGGAAAGAAAAGAAAAAGCGACGTCCATAATGGCCACTAAACCCTGTCCTTTACTGACATCATTCTATATAGTCACGGAAACGATGCCAACCACGCAGATTCATAAGGTTCTTAAAAATGGTAATTTGGAGTAAAATGTAACTCAAAGAACTTTGAATCATTCATTAGCACCTTATAATTACTCTGCTAATTAGGTTGACACGGCACTTAATCAGGAGTAATACGCCGGCTTGTCACTGGCGCTTCCCATTACTCTGACATTCAACAAGAGACAGGTTGGAGACGTCCTGAAGAAAGAACGCAAGTTGATACTCTCCGACAAGGCGGCGTCACCGTCGCGCTCCAGGTCCCAAATGGATCGGCGGTGACTGTTTCCTTTCCAAAACCACAGCCTGCCACAGTGGGGAGGGGATAGAAGCATTGGAGGGAGGAGCTGCGGGAGCGCAGGCTGCAGACCAGCCACCGGGTTCCCGCGGCCCCACAGCAGCCTGATGCCGCAGGGAACCACAGCTGCCCGCGCCACTGGAGAACGCCTCGCCCGGGGTTTTTCCCGGCTCGGGAGAAAGTGCTTGGCCCGGCATTCTTCCAGCACAGGCTCTGCCTGGAGACAAAGCGGGATTTGGAGCCAGAGGCCTGATCCTTCCCGACAGGGGGTCAAAGATGTAGCCCCCAGCCTCAGTGTCTTTCCAGGATCTGCTACCCGGCTGGACCCGCTCCTGGAGGGAGAGCAGAGCTCAGAGGCTGCAGGCCCACGCGGAGCTCTAGCTCTGGGTGTCACACACTTCCCCTTGGGGTCCCTCAGCACCTCTATCCCCTGCTCCTCGTGTTTCCGCTCTGCTCAAGCGTGCTTGGGAACCGTGCGAGTGGGGCTGCACTGCAGGCCACGGGGAGCCGCGGGATCCTTTGCCCTTCGCGGCCTCTCCACTCACCCTCCAGTCTGACTTAGCACAGGCACATCTAACGATCGGTACCGCATCCCCGCTTCCCGCCCGGGGGCTCCCATCTCCAGTGCCCTTCTGGTCTCTCCCCATCTCCCTGGCCGGGTACTCGTTACAGTGGACCCCTGGAGTAGGCGTTGGGCTCAGGGCTGCGGGCACACCGAGGTTCGAGTTCTCAAAAGAGCAGCGGGGTTCGAGGCGCGCTGCTGACGGGCTGGCCAGGAGCGCGCCCATTGGCTCCCCGCACGCCGGCGTCGCTGGCTGGCGCGTTACGGCCAATGGGGTGCGGGGCCCGGGCGGAGGGGGCGCAGGCGGGGAGCGGCGGCGGGGGCCGTGACGTCACGGGAGGGGGTCGGCGCCGCCCGCGAGCCCGCGGATGACAAGCCAACGCGCGGGGCAGCGGCGGGAGTCGCCGGGCGCCGCCTGTCCGCGGTCTCCTGCGCCCGCGCTTGCTCCTTCGCTGCATCTCCTCCTCCCGGGGCGGCGGCGGCCGCGTTCGCTCCGCAACTTTCCAACAAAGTTCAGAAACTCGGCTCCGGGACGGCCGGGTCACGCACGGCGGTCACCTCCGGGGCCGCCCGGCCTTAGCGGTCGCTGCACCTGCTCCGGTCGCCGCCGCCGCCGCCCGGGATCGGGCAGTGGGCAGACCCAGGCGGCGGCGGTGGCGGTGCAGGTGGCGGCGGCGGAGTCGCTCCAGCGGCCAGCATCTTAGTCTTGGTGCCGCTCGCCTCTGCCACCGTCCACGTGCGCGGTGGTCCAGCGGAGAGGAGTACACCTTCCCGCTTGTGGCATTTGGGGGCTTTCCCCTCTAATTTTTTTTCTCTTTACTTTTTGTATAAGGGGGAAAAGTTGAGTCGAAAGTGTCCACCAATTGTCACCTCCCCATTATCCTTCATTCCCGCCCCACTTTTTTTTTTTTTTTTTAAAGCCGTGTCAACGTTTTTTAGTGTATTTTGTTTTACGAGCGATAGTTTCCCTTGCTTGGTCCCGACGGCGGCTGATCCGCGGAGTAGCGTGGACCTCATGTAGAAATGACAGCAATGGAAGGGGCCAGCGGGTCGAGTTTTGGAATAGACACGATTTTGTCCGGTGCCGGTTCCGGCAGCCCTGGCATGATGAACGGGGATTTCCGATCGCTCGGTGAAGCGAGGACAACGGATTTTAGGAGCCAGGCCACCCCGTCACCCTGTTCGGAGATTGATACCGTGGGAACCGCGCCCTCTTCACCGATCTCGGTCACCCTGGAACCTCCGGAGCCGCATCTTGTGACAGACGGAACCCAGCATCACCATCACCTCCACCACAGCCAACAGCCGCCGCCACCATCCGCGGTCCCCGCGCAAAGTTTGCAGCCTTCGCCCCAACAGCAACCGCCGCCGCAGCCGCAGTCTGCAGCCCAGCAGCTGGGCTCGGCCGCCGCGGCCCCCAGGACTTCCACCTCTTCCTTTTTAATTAAGGACATCTTGGGAGACAGCAAACCCCTGGCGGCTTGTGCACCCTACAGCACCAGCGTTTCTTCTCCTCATCACACCCCGAAGCAGGAGAGCAACCCGGCGCACGAGAGCTTCAGGCCAAAGCTGGAGCAGGAGGACAGCAAAACCAAGCTGGACAAGAGAGAAGACTCCCAGAGCGACATCAAATGCCACGGTGAGTTGCGCCGGAAGCTGCCCGGGTCACTTGAGTGACCACCGATGGAATGGGGCCTAGGCGTGCGATTCAGCAATGCACCTTAAGTTCTGTGGGTTACATTTCTGCCCCACGACCTTCAGGGCCATCCGGCTCCCTTCTTTGTTTTACTTAATTTTAAATGTGCTGGAGGAAGGTGGTAGCTGAAGAGATAGGATGGGAGACATTTTTCGTTGGAAACAGAGGCTTGCTTGGGATTTTTTTCTTTTAGCTGAGACCTTGGGAATGGGAGTGTGAGGGGGTGGAGAGAAGCTGGTGGCCAGTTGTGGTTGCCTAGGTCTGTGATCACAACTTGATGTTTATTTTTGAATGCAATACCACCCCAGTATTTTCCAAATGCCCCCTCCCCAATATTTTCTAAATGCCATCACAGGAATTGTCTGATTTAATGTTAGAAAAATTTCCAACATAATTACAGGAGCAATTTATTTTTACTAGTTGGTGATTAATACAGAAAACAAATCATCGTCTCTTTTGTAAGAATACTCTTCTCACCGGTACCCCACTTCTGGCCCTTTTCAATAACGAATATTTGTGAAAACTAAATTTTATGGAATTTTTGTTTTTGTAAAATCAAGACAATGGGAATTACCTTTTAATACCCTATTTTCTTCTTGGGAAATTTCAATTTCATAAGTAACTGTTCTTGTCTTTGCATTGCAAAAGATTTTAAAACACCAGGGAGATTTCCCCCATCTTTAATGGTATTATTATTATTATTAATGCTTAATTTTTCTCTGGTAAGGATTGCTGTTTAAAAGGTATGATATGGGCTCTTCATTTTACTGTTTATAGTATTAGCATAATAGTGCCCCAAACAGATGTACAGTCTGGTCTGGCGATTTCTCGTTCACCAACCTCCCCAGTGGGTCAATTAGAGAGATTATTGTTCTTCCTGCAGGGAAGATCAAGGAGTACTGCACAAACCGGTACAAACGGAGAGGGATTGACATATCGATTTCCTAGCATTTCAGCAAAAAACCAAACTTGACAAATAGAATCCGGAAATTTCTGCACTGTCACCTGGATGGGCTCAAGTGGTTTTTGAGCTCAGTTCAGTGTCTGGGTGACACTCTCTTTCTGAAGCTTGGAAGCCCCCCCCCCCCATACCGAGGAGGTCTGCAGAAGGCTTGGGTCTAACGCTTTCCAAATGCATCTGAAAAGAAACAAAGGCATCTAAGTTCCAGCCAGCAGGAAAAATATTAGAGCAACGGTGTGAAGTCTGCCTGCCTTGAAAACGGGGTAGAAAGACTTCGGAGAGTGAGTGCCTTATAAAGAACGTCCCTTTGAAAACAATAAAGAGGGGAGCACATAACCTCCTCTCAGACCAAAGAGAACTAGAATCAGGAAACCACAGACACTTAAACTCTCTCTCAGGCCTCTCTGCTCTCCAAGGCCCAGTAAAGGGTGTGGGGGTGTGGAGGTGTGCCGGGTGGACACTCCTCTCTTCTGAGGTTCAGGCTGAGTTACAGAGCCCTGTCGCTGTTTCTACCCTAGGAACGAAGGAGGAAGGAGACCGGGAGATTACAAGTAGCCGAGAGAGTCCCCCCGTGAGAGCCAAGAAACCTCGGAAGGCCAGGACAGCTTTCTCAGACCACCAGCTCAACCAGCTGGAGCGTAGCTTTGAGCGGCAGAAGTACCTAAGTGTCCAGGACCGAATGGACCTGGCGGCCGCACTCAACCTCACTGACACCCAAGTCAAGACCTGGTACCAGAACCGCAGGTGAGAGCCACTGGGTCCCTGCAGGCCAGGCCGTTACCACATTCTCTCCTGCCCTCTGGAGATGCGGGACAGAGAGCCAGAGGGTCTGTAGTGGGTGCTCTCAGGGCAGAGGTTAGGTACGCATACAAATGGGAGCGACTAAGGGCATCGGGAGTTTGAACACTTTTGTGCTCTAAATGTCTTAACATTTGGTTCTTCTCTCCTCCCCCCTCCGAGAAACTCGGAGGCACCAATTTCCCCCATTTTGTCCTCAAGCCGACTAAGCCACACTCAGATTGAAATATCTGTGTAGCTGACACCCAGGATGAGTCTGTGTGCACAGAGTACCCTTAGAACTGCCACAGATATTTGGCTCCAAATATCTGTGTCGGGCAACATGGCCTAGCTATTGAGGTCTTCACAGAGCTCTCCCACCAGCTTTGGCTTAAATGTTAGGCAGTTGGGAAAGCCAAGGTCCAAGCCTTGGTTGCCATAACATGGAAGATCAGGGAAACCCACCAGGGTTAGAACTGGACTGGAGGCCATGGGCTGGAGAGTCAGGCAGCTGGTTGAGCATCCACTCTACTGTGTAGAGTGGGGGAAGGGGGAGGGGGTTGTCTGTCCCCTTGTCCTGGCTGTTTCTGCAGTCTCATAAAGAGGAAGGGTGGGGAGGAGATGCAAACCCTGTCCCATGTGACTGATTTTAAAAAGACATTAAGAAAGTGTCTGGCCTCACCCTGGTGGCTAGGGACAGACTTGGGCAATAGGAGTTGGTTACGTCCTGTTTTCCACACCTGGTGCTAAACTCTGGGCTCAATTCTCTGCCCCCTCTGTCGTTTGTGTCCTAATCGTTCATAAGTGGGGTTGGAAATGCCCGTCCAGTTGTCATCTTACCATAATTTTCTGTCTCATTACATACGGTTTCAGCCACCCTAATTCTGTCGGAGAACATTAGTGTCATCTGTAGCCAATTTAAAACCGGCGACATGTTTATTAATTTGGCTGGAGCTGCTGGGTATGGATGCTCCACCAAGCTTGCCTTCCTAGGGCATTCAAGTAAAGACCTCTCTCCCAGCTTGGTGCAGTGGGAAGAGAGGAGACCCCCCCCCCAAATGAATCACGGGGTTTAAGCACTACTTTCTCTTTAAGCAGAGAATATCTTGAGACCCATTTCCTTCCACCTAGAATGGTCAAGAGGTACCGCTCCCCAGGGAGAGCTCACTCTCAAAACGAATTCCAGTTTTGAACCTCGTCGCCCTTCTGCCCTAATCCTGTAATGCCTGGTCAGACTTAAGGAGGAACTGTCCCGGCAGCCATGGAGAATGCAAACCAGAGTATCAGCCGCCCTTTGTTTCTGGTTTTGGTTTCCTTGGGTGCGAAGGGGGGGAGGGGCCAAGAGCCAACCTTTCAGAGATAGCTGGTCAGAGAGCATTGGAGGAGAATTGGGGGGGACCAAGGGAAGAAGGCTGGAGGAAAGATGGGATTTCATTTGGCCTCCGGGAAAGTTGCAGGACATAGTTAAATCGTGGGCAGACAGTAGGGCAGAGGGCCAGAGAAGGCAGTGACGCTTGTACGACCCCATCTGCGAAAGTCCCCAAGTTTAAAGAATTGATTTTGGGTCTGGGCCGTCTTGAGAGCGCGTGGGTGAAGGAGGGCAGGAGAAGTGCATTTGGGGTTCCCCAGGCCTTCCTGGAGTAGGGAGGGTAGGAGAGAGTGGGGAGCGGCGGACGCGGTCACAGAACGGTCCTCCTCAGCCGCCACCCGCACCCACCCGATTTCTTTCAGAACCAAGTGGAAGCGGCAGACTGCAGTGGGCCTGGAGCTGCTAGCCGAGGCCGGGAACTACTCCGCGCTGCAGAGGATGTTTCCGTCGCCTTATTTCTATCACCCAAGCCTGCTGGGGAGCATGGACAGCACCACGGCTGCGGCGGCGGCCGCAGCCATGTACAGCAGCATGTACCGAACTCCTCCAGCACCCCATCCGCAGTTGCAGCGGCCACTGGTGCCCCGCGTGCTCATCCACGGCCTGGGGCCTGGGGGACAACCGGCCCTCAACCCTTTGTCCAACCCCATCCCAGGCACTCCGCATCCCCGGTGAGGAAGGAGGGACAGTGCCTCAGCCCTCCAGGTTCCCACCTCACCCCAACAGCTGCCCCGCCTCTCCCCGCACCAAACCAACTGGAATAGAGGCAGAGGAGTAAAAGGGGGAGTTCACCGGTGGGCTGGGGTCCCCAAGGACCAGCCAGCCCCTCAGATCTCCATCTGCCCCCTCAGAGGCAGGGCTGCAAAGCTCCCCAAGTGTGACTGGAGAAAATACTGAAAAGTGCAACCAGTAAGTGAAAATACCCACCAACCCACACACACAGACAAAAACGAACCCTCGAGTTCTTTCTTCCTTTTTTTTTTTTTCTTTTTTCTTTTCTTTTTTTTTAAAATGACTTTAGGGCCAAGCAGCAGGGAGGGAGGGGGGAGGGCTAAGAGGGGACGAGAGACTGGATGGAGAGGAGCCTTCGGGCAGAGAGAAATTGTTACTGGACCGAAGCCTGAAGTTCACCCCCCAGGCAGAAGGTGGTACCCTGGACATCCGGTCTGCCCCAGAGCAGAGGAGGGTGACGGAGAACTTTGCACTGATTTCTCATGAGCTTTTTTTTTTTTTTTTTTTTTTTGGAAAAGTGGCATGCTACATAATATGAAAAAAAATGTACATTTGAAAGACTGAGCGATAAGTGATATATCATATTTATTATATGTTGTCCAAAAAAAGAGTCACTTATATACGTCAGTAATAACATGACTTTTCTTTTCATGTCTTTTTGATTCAGTAAAATAAATGCTTAGACAAAAGTATAGATTTTTTGTGATTGAAAATTACAAAAATAAAGTTTATCTTTTTTTAACAAGCAATGAAATCCCAGGGAGCTGATTTTACTTAAAAAAAAAAAAACAAACCACGCACCGATTATGAAACCTGGGCGCATAAAATATCCCTTCAGTAGTAGTGTACAAAATCTGTTTAGACCTAGGTCTGTCTGGCTTGTATACAGACCGCTCCATTCCAGGTGCCCGCCTCTCTGAACCACGTAGACTACGTAGAGTCGTGTTTGTCTTTTTAAAAGAATGGTTTAAAGGATGAAAACTTGTTTGTGGACTGTCGTGCTAGCTAAGTAGGCAACTGACTTTCCCTGCTGCTCCCGCTTAGTTGTGTAGGTTTTGCGGTGTGTACGTATTCTTCTGTGTGCCCCTCCCCTTCTTCCTGGGGCTGAGTGTGTCCCCGAGCCCTGGCCAGCGAAGCCAGCAGGAGCTGGGCGGCAGGCGGACACTAGGCCGGCCTTGCAGCTGTTCAGCCGCCTGCGGCTGGGCGCCCTCACTGCCGGACAGCCTGCGAGCGGGAGGCTGTGGGCCGAGCAATTAGGAATCCCGGGGGGGGGGGGGACGCCGAGTGCCCTGCTAACAAACCCTTGTCGCCGCTTTGATCCTTGCCTTCTTAGTTCCCAACGGCGGCCTTCTAGCCTTCTCAGCCCCTCACCTAGTCGCTCGCCCTAATGAGTTGTTTGGATCCGCGAAGCGGGAACACAACGTCAAACTCTAGTTGAGACAAGCTTGCCAAGCCTTTTATCTGTGCTTCTGGAAGTGCTGGCAACCAAAATGAAAGACCCTGCCCAACTTGTAGAGGCGTCTTGTCTTTGAGGGCTTCGTGTGTGTGTGTGTGTGTGTGTGTGTGTGTGTGTGTGTGTGTACCAGAGCCACGGCTTGATTTTGGGCTGCAGGTGCCCAGGGCCAGGCTACTATTTACCAAATCCAGCATTAAGGATTGTTTTAAGAAAAACTGGAGGGCTGAGAGATGGACCGGACGAACACAGCTACAGAGCTGCTCATGTTCCTGTTTAGTGTCGGGTCCCTTCCACAGCAGTAGTGGAAAACCTGATCCTATGTGAGCATCCTCCAGTCTCAGTGCTCTGACAGAGTCCAGAGAAAACAATACACATCTAGACCTGGCCTCCGAGAGAGAGAGAGAGAGAGAGAGAGAGAGAGAGAGAGAGAGAGAGAGAGAGAGAGAAGGAAATGGCCTCGGGGCGCCTGCATCAGACCAGGCTAATTAGGGAGTGGCTTGCAGATTTCACCCCAGATCCTCAGTTGAATCAAAATGGTCTTGGACGTTTTATGATTCTAACAAGAGTCTGGGATAGCCCTTGTTTATTTAGTTTTATTTATTTATTTATTTATTTATTTATTTATTTATTTATTTATTTGCTTGCTGAGTGGGGAATGTCACCCTGTTCAGTGTGGAAAGGCTCAAAGCCTGAGTACTCAACAGGCAACCCCCCCCCCCCGTTCCATCTTAGCATTTGTTGGATTTTTTTTTTAAATCAAGTTTTAGTAGTTTATGGTGATTTGCCTAGGCTTATAAAATCATTTTCTAAGGTGTGAGGAATCTTCTGTTCACACTGTACCTGGGTCTGGAAAACTCAGGGCCAAAGAAAGCACAGGTCTTGTTTGTGGAAAGAATCCACATAAAGAATTATCCAGTGTCTGGTAGAAAAATATAAGAGCTAACTTAGCAACCTAGGCCAGGTTAGCCATAGGCCCACCAGCCCCCTTGCTGGGGACTCAGCCCAGGGTCATTTCCCTCTCAAGCCTGAACTTGGACTCTGTGGGTGGTCAGTGCAGGGGTAGTTCTTTCCAGGCTTGTGGTAGCTGTTTTGCATACATCAAAATTTCTGCAGGTTCACCTTTCCTGGTGATCATGTTTTCTTGCATCTCCTAAACCATGTGGTTGAAAATGTCTCTTCTTCTTTTCTCCATTTGTTTTGGTTTTGGCTACTTGATGTTCAACACAGATTATTAGACTGGTGTTGCAAGAGGAGTTGTTCTGGGAAGAAAGTTGGGTACCAAGTTCTTTTCTCCACTTCAACACTGCTGCCAAGGAGACCTTCACAGGTGCCCTAAAATCCCAAGTCCAGAAACTACTGCTTAAAAGTCAACAACAAAAACGTTCATTCCTTTACAAGGGAGCTCTTTCGTGCTTTTGTGCTTGCCCAGTTAAATTTGGGGTGCGGTGAGGTAAGCCGAGAGGGGCAAGCAAATGTGTCTTTCCACAGGAGATTTATCTGGTTAAGGATTTCCCTGAGTGGCTGTCCCAGGGAGCTAGCTGCATTCCTTGTCTTTTCCCTGTCTGAAGGGCAAACTGACTGGTCTCTGGACTGATTAAGTAGAGTCTAGACAAACAGAAACCCTGATAACATTCTTTGCTTCCCACCAGAGCACAGGAAAATGGACTTGTTTCAGAGGGATGCTTAAAAACCTCAAAAGGTCCATCCTCAAGGCTTGCTGACCTGGGGATCAGCCAGGGGAATCTGGAAAACACAGTATAAATAATCAGTAATCTACTTGTTAAGGAAGAAGTTAAACTTTCTGGCCAGCAGCCAGTCAGTGCAGCCCAACCAAGCTATTTTCAATAAATTGCAAAGTAATCCTTGCTGCTTGGCGCCAGCCCCAGAAAATATATTTACCACCCTGTATCAATTCATTTTTGCCCCCCCCCTTGAAAGGAAAACCCACACAGTGCAGATTAGACAGCCAATTTCCTGTGTTGCTGCAAAACCCAGCTTACCCTTAAAGTCTCTCTCTCCCTCCCACCTACAGTCTATCTCTGCCTAGGCAACCTTTCAGGAGAATTTGCTCAACTCCCACCCCTTAAACAAGGTGGCTTGGGTGTAGTTTGGTTTTGTTACATTTTTAACTTTCTAAAAATATTGGGAAAAGCCCTCCCCAGGGCTAGGAAAACTTCAGTGCTTATTAAACCACGAGGTGGCAAAGAATACACTGGGAGAAAAAAAAAATCCAGGCAAGACTTGAAGTCAGCAAGCTTGAAAAACAAGCCTTGACTTTTCACCACCCACAGACAGGTCAGGAGGAGATAAAACTGCCTTTTTTCTGGGCAGCTTTGAACCCTTTTGGGGGAAAGCTGGCCCACCCTATTTCCTGGAGGCTGACCACTGACAGTTGTGGGCACATGGGCGAGTGGAACCATCTCCAGGGCTGTCCCTGGATGAACTTTCTGGGGGACTCCAGTCCTCTTTACCACACGAATCTTTTTGGGGGGTGGGGGTTGGGGCCCAGTGCCTAGCACCCTTCCATATAGCCTGCAGAAGACAACTTGCTTCTTCTGTCTGAATGAGTCAGTGTGGACCCCCAGACTGGGTGATGGTGGGCTCCAGGGTTATCTCTTTCAGGGAGATGTCACTGGCCTTTTGCATTGGAAAATCAGCCCCACTATCTTAAGGGGGGATGGGAAAACTCAGAGGAGACCTTTGCCTTGCTTTCTCAAAGCTGGGATGGGAAGGCCTCTGTCATTGTGAGTTTTCTGGGCGCGCCGCCATTCTGTTTCTTCCTCTTTACCTCTCCTTGCTTGTCCCTCCTGGCAATCTCTAAGGTTCTCTTTCCTAGCACCACAGACAGCTCCCAGGTCGCGCTGTGGAGCGAGGATCCGAGGGCAGGCGGTTCCTGGCAAGGCCCAGGCAACTAGGAAGGGTGGGGTGGGGGAGTGTGCCCACGGGAGAGGTCCCGTGATTACAAGGAGCCCTCCCCGGTAGCGCTTCCTGATTAACTCGAAGTCCGACAGGGTCACATTCCAAAGAGCACAGTCTCAGATCAATACAAGTAATTCAAAAATCCCAAAGATCTGGGGGTAAGTAGCGCTCTGCGACAGATCAACTCTTAACCGCCCCCCCACTTAATAAGTTCTTAACGGAAGCCCCCCCCCCGAGCCCCGGCCGCTGCGGGGGTCTCCCTTGGAACCTGCCCCGGCGGCTTTTCTGTTTCAGTCGCGCGAGGTCTCCGCAGCTGCAAGACAAGCTCTGCAGAGGAGGTCGAGCCACTTGGGGTCCGGGATCTGCAGCGCTTCTCCCTCCCCGCGTGCTCACGACTCTTTGCGACCGTCTGATCGGATAGAAGGCCCTGAAAAGAAAACAGCGTAGCGAGCGCAGAACCGGCCTTGGCCCTCCGTGCTGCCCTTCGGAGGGCAAGGCCCTGTGCTACTCCCAGCTGGCCGGCGGCACAGATTGCACCAAGCGCTGGTGCCTCCAAGTCCCCGTACCTAGGCGCCCGGGGTCTCTGTGCTTGCAAGGCCTCAGGGCAGTCTGGCGGCCTGTAAGCCTCTGTGCTGCTGGTGACAGAGGTGACAGATGAGTTTCAGGATGATTGTATGGGAAAGACACCTATAGACAGACATGGGTCAAAAATCCAGACATATTTCAGGAACAGTCCCCGGGATGACCTCCGAGCAGTGTTGCAAGTTGTGGAAGAAGTAAAAAGCCGGTCTCCATCTCCCGTGAAGAAAATAAGCTTTGCAGCTCTGTGCATCAGGCCTCACCCCCTGCTTCACTCTTCCTATGAGCTCAGGAAGACATGATGGTTAAAACCTTTCTTCAGTTCCTGGAGTCAGTTTCTTCAACCTTCTGGTTCCCTTCTTTCTCTTCCTCGCTGGGTTAGAGGGATAGAAAGGTTAATGGAAATTAGGAACTGACCGGGATTTTAGGAGTGTGAATTATCCACGATTGTGGGTTCAGGCACCATTGGAGATCAGGATTTCCCCAAAGCCCATGAAGACTGGAGGAAGATGCACTCAAAGGCCTCTATTAGGCCATGTCTACGGGAAAGAGGAGGTATGTTTTCTAGAGAGCAATTGGAATTTATAATACCGCTGGTGGTGCACTCCTAAGCCACAAAACTAGAATACCCTCATGGAAGGCAAACTGTTCTAAACACAGTTGGCCGGGTGTTAGGAAATGGCTTGGGAGGCTGTGATTCCCACAATACCTCTGAGAAGCCAAGCTGTGTGGAGCAGTGTTATGAGAGTCTCATGGCAGGTCTCTTTCGGACAGGCCAGCTTTCCTGCTGAATGAATAGACTTGTGATTTAGTTTTAAGTGGACTTGCTAAAACGCCCAATTTGACTAAAAATGTCCTGATATTACTCACGAGATGAAAATATATTTGGTGAAACGACTAATCTTATCTCTGAGTCTTGAACTAACAGTTGCCCTCCAGAGGGCTGGGTATTTGTAGATCTAAGGTGAAAGGTTCATTTCCCAGTATCAGCCATTTCTCATTGGGAGTAAGGCGACTGGGGACCATTTAACATACTACTTTCTTATCTGTCCTATTTTCCATAAATAGTTTATTAGTAGAAACTTGCAATATAGTGTCATTAAATTAAGATTTTAAAGGGGATATACGTGTTCTCGCTGGCCTCGAGTGAAGACATTGTGTCACATATGTGATTAAAGGAACGAATGTTACATCTTTCCTTGCTATGCAGTGATAGACCAAAAATTCACACATAACCCAAATTGAGGAACTCACACAATTTTGTCTTTTTTCTTTGCCTTTGAAATTTCTGGCAGTCCATTTTAGACGTTCCCATGAATCTAGGTTTACACGTCAGAGGTAACTACCAAAAGGCAGTTCTTTACACCTCCGCCTGCTGTGTCTCCTTGTGCTGGTGGCTGTGCTAGTCCCGCCTACCATAGTCTCGTCCAATCAGAGCACAGCAGCCTCAGCGGGTTGTGCCAGTTGCTGAATTCCTTTCTTTCTGCTTCTGTTTGTTTGCGTGGGGAAGAGGCTACTTACTCAGACTGCATAATCAAGGCCCAAGCATCCCCTTCCTGTTTCCCTCTTTCTAACCCTCTCTTATTTTGTTTAAAATCCTTTGACCCCTCCAGTGCCCAGAGGATGCCATCAGGCGAGTGCCATCTGCCTTCTCTGGGGCCTCATCATCCCTGTAAAAGACTCAATTATTTTCACATACCCAAAGTACACCCACAAAGACCCTTATTAGGGTAGAATTGGCCCTCCCACCTCGTCTACGACAGCAGTAATAGCTGCTTTCATCCCTGGGATGGGAGGCAGATATGGTGGCCTGCCGGGATGAAGTTGAGATCCAGAGGGTCTGTTTGGCTCTCCATTTTCCTGTTTGAATTTTTGTCCCACTTTTAACTTTGCTATCGCAGACATGTGGGGGTGTTTTAAGGAAAGCAAAGGTGACAGGTTAAACACCCATACAGAGGGATGTTAATGAAAGGGGAGGAGGCTTAAAAGTTTACTGGCTATTACTAATTAATTTTTGGGTCAAGGTTTTGAAACTTGCAAACTACTCAAAACACAGCACCCCCAACCCAGCACTGGGGGGGGGAGGAGCCCTTTACTTGGCAAGATATTTTACAGGCATCAGGTGCCTCATCCCTTAGGGTTCATAGTTTTTACTTGGTTCTGCTTGGAAATTTGGCAGAAGGAGACATCCAACAGATGGTTTGTAAGCAGAACTGATCTTGACCCAAACTCAGAATTGGAAAGAATCTCAAGTTATCTGGTTGAATACCAGCTGGAAGCAGCAGGTCTTTCTAAGATTTAGCTTTTTCTTTTTAATCCTCGTGGCCTCCTCCACCCCAGCCTCCAAGGATAGAGGAGAGAAACTGAAGAAGAAACTGTAGGATTACAGGTGACCAAGAGATAACTCCATGTGGCCTACATCTACCTGGCGCAGAGGAAGTGGAAGTTCTGTGTAAATGTTTAAAACTAGCTTCATATTGTGAAAGTAATGCATGCCTACTGAAGCACAGGTGTAGCGATGGAGAGAGTCACTTCCAGTGTGCTGCTTATGATTTCTAGGTTTGGTTTACTGTGCATCGTATACAGTTGTACATGTCTAAACTTCCATTTTTTCCCATATTCAAGTGCTTCTCCATAGTCTTTAAAACTCTAGGTTTGTATGGTATCTGACATATTATTCCCACCCCACCCCATGAATTGTGTTACCCATTCTTCTTAGCACATGTTAAGTAGGAGCTCCACCACTAAGCTGTACTTCCAACTTCATCTGTCTTCCTTTCTATCATCTATCTATCATCTGTATCAATTATGTACCTATCGTCTGTCTGTCTATCGTTTGTGTGCATGACACATGTGCCACAGCACACATGCACACATGCAGAGATGAGAGATTAGTTTGTTGGAACTGGTTGTTCGTCTCTTCACTCCGAAGGTCAGGTTAGGAACTGAGCCCTCTCCCTGCTTCTGATTGCTTGCTTGCTTCCTTCCTTCCTTTCTGTTTTTCTTTCATCCTTCCTTCCTTCCTTCCTTCCTTCTTCCTTCCTTCCTTTCTCTCTCTCTCTCTCTCTCTCTCTTTCTTTTTTCTTTCTTTCTTTGCTTTTTCCTCTTTTCTTTTTATTTTTCTTTTTTCTCTTCTTTCTTTCTTTCTTTCTTTCTTTCTTTCTTTCTTTCTTTCTTTCTTTCTTTTTTTGGACAAGATTTCTCTGTGTAGCATTGTCTGTCCTGGAATTTACTCTGTAGACCAGGCTGGCCTCAAATGCAAGAGATCTGCCTGTCTTTGCCTCCCAAGCACTGGGATTAAAGGCATGGGCCACTCTCACTGACTGAATTGTTTTCTTAATTTAAGATTAATAGTAGTAGTTTAGTGAACATAAAAACAAGATTCTGGTTTTTAAATGGTTCTAGGGATTGAACCCAGATCTCATGCGTGCTAGGTAGGCACTCTAGCACTGAAGGGATTGGACCCAGATCTCATGCGTTCTAGGTAGGCACTCTAGCACTGCTCTATATCCCTAGCCCTGGAAGCAAGCACTTCAGTTTGGGTTTCATGTCTCAGTTGGTGGGTCAGCTTTTTAATTGGTCTTGACTAGGGCAGGGGAAGAGATGAGAAGACAGTTGAAAGAGGAGCAGCTTCAGAGGAGAGGAGATAACTCACTGGGGACAGGTTTCAGGGTGGAATGCGAATTTATCCTGCTTGAATAAGGAGCCTCCAAGTTAGCTGGGGGTAGACTGTGAGGGGCAGCAAAACGCCATTTACGGTGTTTAATCAAATGTATATTTAAACCTTCCTAACTCTGGCCTTAAACTTGTCAGCTTCCTCAGCAGAGCAGGTATCTATAGAGAGGAAAAAGGTGGTCAGCTACCTTCTGACAGAGGGAGCATCTCACCAGTGTGCCTTAGTGTGTGTGAGCATGTACATGCTTGTGTATGTTCATGTGCATGGTGTGTGTGAGCATCAGTGTGTGTATGTGCATGTGTGTTAGTGTGTATGTACATGCATGTTCATATGTGCATGTACATGCATGTGTGTTAGTGTATACATATATGTGTGTTTGTGTGTAGCATGTACATGCATGTGTTAGTGTATATGTGCATTGTGTGTTTGTGCATGAACATGCATGTGTGCCAGTGTGTATGTACATGCATGTGTGTTAGTGTATATATGCAAGCATGTCTGTGTGTGTTTTCTGAGTTTTCAATGGGTAAGTAGAAGCTATGTCTTCTAGGGCTTTTTACCTAACACAATTGATAAGAATTAAATTCAGGTTAAGGAGAAAAAAATTAAAGAGCCATAACTTACAAAGAAATTTGAGTGCGGGGGTGGGGGATTGAGTAAAAGAATTAAACAGCAGTGGTCTAGCCTTTCATTTACGTGACACACATTAACCGCACCATAGAAGTTCCAGGCGAACTGTCTTGTTCTCTTGTCTCCAGGAGCCCATGTAGGGAACTTTAATTGCCACATTTTCAAGCCGATGTAATGGTGGGGATGTCTTAGTAATTACCTTAATGAGATAACACCTTTCCATTCCCTCAACCTACTCATTATCACGCCTCTTGTTCAGATTTCAACTACAAAGAACTACACTTGTAAAAAAAAAAAAAGTCTGAGCTGTATTGTTCCTGGTCTCATCCCTGTAAAATAATCACGTTGCACGTATCTTAAAGCAGGAAAGAAACAGTACACACCGGCAAATCAAGTACGTTAAAGGAAAGGCCCGAGATAAGTAAACTAAACATCTGGGTGCCCTTTAATTATTCTTGGTTGGATTCTCTGTCTTGACCTATAGCGATGCCAAGGTGCCAGAATGATGAATTTTAAGATGTTGGGCTGTGAAGACGCGCAGCTGCAACACTGATGGATTTAGGAAGGGATGGTAACAAGGTTAGCTGCATGTGAAGTGTGAATTGAGATTTTTGCAAAGAGACTGTGATTGCAGATGGGCATAATGTTGTACCCTTGCATGAAATCTTGCTATTATTGTATAGTGGTCAGACAGAGTGTGAAATGACTTATTACTTTTCTTTTATTCTTTAATGAAGTTGGTTAGAGCGGCGGCAACGCTGCTAGTCAATATTAGTAATGCACACACATACAAAAACCTATATGACAGGTGCTGAAATATTAAATATTTATTTAGTTTTGACTCTTTTCCCCTAATTTTCATGAATATCCATATGCAAACAGAAGCACTTCTTCCTCCATATAGACAAGTTTGTACTGATTCGTGTGTCTGTACTTACCCTTATTATCCTATATAAATGTCATACAAGGCCCCAATGAAAGGGGAGGCTTTCCGTGGCCAAGAAACTTCCTCAGCTCTTCAGATATTTCTAAAGAAATGCTGCATTTGCTCGGGTCTGATTTCTTCATGGAATTCTGATTTGAAAATCCTGTTGGATGATTTTGAAAATAATAAGTTCCTCGCTGCGGTGACTGGAAAAAAAAAAATTGGGGGAAAACCCAGAGCCATAACCTAGCATGGTTGGGATAATTTGGAAGATGGAGTCCTGATTTTCAGTAACTATCTTGTGATGGACATTTATGCTGTGCACCTTGAAAATGTTTCATTGCTTTCCCAAATCAGAAGAATAGGAAGAAACCGGCTAAGGAGATGATCCTATGATATCGAGGACGAGTGACACAAACCCCAGTCTCCTCCCCCTGTTAGGCTTATGCCTTTAGATGCTTCTTCTGGGACAGTATGGCTAATGGCTTATAAAGCTTAAGTTTTGGAGGTTGGGGATTCTATTACATATAGAATGATTTTATGTGGTGTGCAGGGTTTATAATCACACTTTTCATGTGTTGACTGTTTACTCTAGATACAAAGAGTGAGCGTAGAAAGCCAAAGAAGTCATTAACATAATTTTTTGTTGTTGTTATTAATTGAAAACTTAACATAATTTTTTGTTGTTGTTAATTAAAAACTTAACATTTTCCAAGAAAGATTTATCTGAATTTGTTTACATTTCCCATAGTTCTAGAGTTACATTTGGATCAAAATTCTTGTATCATAGTTTGGAATATCTACAGAGTTACACAATGTTCTTCAGAACAATACAGGTCAGTCCTTTGAAACATAGGGACTGTCGACCTAAAAGCGGTGTTCAGTCTTTCCCCTGGCACCATTTCACCAGCCTGTTCTCCTGCTTCCTTTGGCCTAGTTTGCTCAACAAGAAGAATTCCACAGCCAAAACCTGGGGCCATTTACACTTATTTAGGTGGAATACGGAAATAAACATATCATCTCTTCCATTTCTTTTTCTTTTCTTTTTTTTTTTTTAGCTGACAATGTTAGTAGGAGCACTTCAGCGTGATGGGCCTAATAATGGAGTGAGTGTTCTGAGTTTTTAAAAAGATTTTTGCTATTGACAATATTATGGGATACTACATAGAAAGGACACTTTTGAAAGAATAGAATTTGTGGGCTGTCTTAGCTTTGTGTGTCTGTCACACCAGTTTCAGGAAGGATAACTTCTTTAAGATGCTTACACAGTGACTTTGGCCATGCCAGATAGTCTTTAGCGACCTCTCTGGCTGTATCCCACATCCCAGCATTCAGTGCTGTGATTGGCTCCCAGGAAACTAAGATTAGCCCATTTATAGCCCTATGAAAGAGAGTATGCATGAGAATCTGGTCCTGACATGGTGTGAAAACTTGATTCAGTCTCAGGAGTTCCAGGTTTTAAAATCCCGACTTGGTGTCTTTGTGTTTACCTGCTCCAGCCTCTTAGGAATTCTCTGCACCTCGAATGCATCCACATTGTAAAGCCGTGGGCACGTCTTCATCAGGAAAACTGTTCTGCATTCCATGAGTACGGTATCCATATCACAAACCTTTTTTCCAGTTGATGGTTTTGCCCTCGAAGATTCCTTCCTATTTCAGCGTAGGGTGGGAGAGATCAGTCTTCACGTTGAAAGGGCTTCATGGTGTCTGTTTTAGTGAGACCGGACATCTTCCTTCTGGACTGGCCAAGGAACTATGTAACAAACCATAAGGAACTATGTAACAGACCATTGGCTGTGTAGTCAAAGTCAAGTGCCTTCCTCTATCTTCCTCTTAGGCTGGGTTCTAATTCTAGATTTATGTCAAGAGAATTATTCTATACACTCTTTGGGTCATAACTAGTGAACTGATACCTAAAAGCACCTTTTCTATGTGATGTTTGCAAGTGTATCATATACACACAAGAACATTACATGCACATCGGTTTTTGTCCCTAATTTTTAGGTCATTTACTCAAAACAGGTCGGTACTCAAAACATTCATATAATTGAACGTGGAGTCACAGGAGGATGAAGAACAATGTATGCTGTTGTTGCTACTGATATAGATAAATCCGTGGAGTGACCGTCTAAGTTTTGTACTTTCTAAAAATGTGCCTCCTTAATAAAGAGTGAGACAATGCAATGTCAAGGGTCCAGTCTCTTTCCCACGGGAGGTATGGTATTCTGGATGATATTGGTAAGTACATTCAGGCAGCTCTATGGACCTAGAAAAGAAGCAGCAAGACCAGCAGCTTATTAAGGATACTTCTAGCCAGCTAATGACAACTGGGGGAAGAAATTGAGTTAGTAATTTAATAGGTATAATTCAAAGAGTAAACAGAAGCGTCAAGATTTAGTGGTTAATGGTACCACCGAACAGGCTTGTTAGAAGACACTGCTAATAAAAACAACTTTTAAAAAGAAGCTACATTTAGCAACCGCTTTTTGCTTGAAGTATTTGGAGTCAGTGTTCTGCATGGCTTGATGCTTTGTTAACTGGAACCTGTAACGTGTGCAGCAGGACAGAGAAGAGATGCTTTTCCGTGCAGAGTGAGGGCTCGTATTCAGACTCTTTGTGTTCTACAACACCGGCGCTTGAAGGTTCTTGGCGAACGGAAGCATACCAATGGCGGGAGATCTGCAGGGTCTTGTCGGATATTATTTATGTACTATTATTTTGTTGAAAAGATGTGAGAATATGAAGAATTAGAAAACAGAACAGTGAAAATAAGTTATTAATGAATCGCATCCCAAACACACATGTGGAGTCTAAGAATGTAATGACAACACATTTTCTTTATTCTCTAACAAATTCTGTCTGATGGTTAAAAACCTAATTGGATATTTTAGCTACTTGCCAAAGGGATCTGGCTATAATAAGTCGACTTTTCTTCCAAGGGCGTAAAATAATGTGTTTTTTATTGGATGAATCTAGTTTTTTTATACTACTTAATTTGTAGATATGGGAAGTGTTGAGAATGTTTTGAAAAACTGTGTTAAGATACTTCATAGGGAGACTTCAAATTTCCTAAGTAGTGTAGGCATCAAGTTATTTGAGGGGAAAACTGCAAAGCAACAAAGCAGGGACCTTAGAGACACAACGAGTCTCTCCAGAGAACCCGCATGGTTCATAATTCACGGGGGACAGCGCCCAAGAGGCTTGTACTTGTTATGATACAGATGGGATTAATATTGCACTTCGCAGATACAGCATGCCCATAGCAAAGAAGCCACATTTCAGCTCTCTGCTCCATTAAGGTGTAGAGGAAAAGGGCATTAGAATATTTTTAAACTTCCAGGATAAAAAAGGACTTGAAGGTAATGATCTGTCCAAAGGTTGAGATAATTTTAGAATTATTTTAGCTCTTTTCTGAGGACATCTGGGGTCTATTCACATGAAGCATGGCTAGGACTCACATGTATTGCTTTTGAGACAGTGAAATATGCAGTCTTTTTTTTTCAGTGTAGATATTGTTTTGCTGGCACATACACTCTAAGACTGTCTGCCCCGGTTTCTAAACTCATAACTCCAGTAATGAAGTGGCTCCTAGCATGTTTACATGAACATGCTTTTTTAGTACCCACAGAGTCCTGCATTTCCAATGACATTGTGAAACTGTTAGCTGTAGGCAGTAAACATGTGTAGTCAGGCAGACGGACTGACAGATGGACAGACGGACAGACAGCATGAGCATACCAGGTAAAGGCATCATTCACCCACAACTCGCCCTTCCTTGGCTGCTTCCCTTCAATCTTTCCTCTCCTACTTTCTCATCGTGTATCTGATCAACCTCTATTTGGTGCTTATATGCTTTGTATGTATGTCTTATTAGATCCCTGCTTTGTACGTATGTCTTATTAGATCCCTGCTTTTTACGTATGTCTTATTAGATCCCTGCTTTTTACGTATGTCTTATTAGATCCCTNTACGTATGTCTTATTAGATCCCTGCTTTTTACGTATGTCTTATTAGATCCCTGCTTTTTACGTATGTCTTATTAGATCCCTTGTCTATTTTTCTCTTTTTGCGGACTTACAACACACATTTGAAAATCCCCACAATGCTTTGCAGAGATGCTGAACAAATGTCCTACAAGCCCCCTAAGTTAGTATCTTCATTTTGCAGGGCCTGCAGGGAACTACCTGCACTGCACTGTTCTTTAGAGCCGGGATTTCTTTTTCTCACTCACTCTTGGTACCTGCAAATATAACTTTAAGTGTCTAATGCATTTAAGCTTGCTCAGTTTGGTGCAGGGTGGCTGGGCTGGGTTATAACACCAAACTTATGTAGAACATGTTGCATTTGATGGCTTAGGACCCTCTTGTCCGGCTTCTTGCTTAGTACACACATCCTGTGATTAGCAATGCCTTTCTCTCAGACACAAGGCTGGAGACTAAGTCCATCTTCTCCAAAGCAGACCAGGAAACTGAACACATTGTCTTTGAAAGGAAAATCAAAGCTACATAGCTGTGAAGTCTTACTTTCCAGAACCCAATTCCTAAAACCCAAAACCAAAACAACAGCAACAAAAACAAAAACAAAACAAGAGAGCTAGGGTGAGCCACAACACAGCTGCTCTGGGAAAGTTAAGCTCACTGGCGAAACGTCTTAAATACAGGAAGAGCTCCCAACAACCATTTTGATGATTTAATCTGTGATGAAGCAACATTTTTTATATTTGAAACGTACTCTTGGCTTCTGGTTTGCAGTTGGTTCATACAATCTGAAAGGATAACTTCAGGGATTCCGTGGGTGAATATTAAAGAGATTTCTTGTTCCTTCATTGCCCACTGCTGCCCAGGGTCTATCCAGCTTTTCTTGGCAACGATGAATAACCCTGGAATCCTGGCAAGGAGAATCTTTAGGCGTTGGCGGTGGAGAAAGGGCCTACCCTGCTTCTCAACCACCCAAATATTTTGTAACTTTAAATCTCAGCAGGTGTCTTCTCTTCCATAGCAACGGTGCATTGGGGGATTACTGTGTTTCCCCCTTCCCACCTCCTGTGGGAGAATACCACTCTAAGCTGGGATGAATCAGGTCGCTAGCTGAATTCAGCCTGGCTCCATTAGACTCTGTTTCTAGAGAGTAGATGCAACAAGCAAAGGTGGGCCTTTTGAGGGACCCTAAAAGAACCATAACCAAACAGAACGTAATTACAAGTTTTAACATGCATTTTCCTTTGTGGCTGTAGGGCATGTTAAAAATGATATTTTACCTATAAGAACCAAACACACATATTCATAATATGTTAAAAATTCTCCATCTTCAAACCATTCCCACAGAGGACTCTGATTAAACCAAAAACTGACTATGGATAATGATCAAATACCTAAGCAATAGATAAGTACCATGTTATAGGCCTTTGCTAAAACAGTTTGCACTACATGGATTACTGTACTGTGAACATTCCCGGTGATTGGAACAAACCTTCGCCAGTGAATGACAAATTTACATATGCATCATGTCAGCCAGCAATATTTTGCTGCTTTAATTGCTTTAGCTTCAGGCACTCCGTGTCGGAATGGAGTGTTTAATGTCCTGCAAGTTACTTTGTTTCTTTGCAACGTTTAAATTATTCTGTAATTTGCCTGCTTTCTTTCTACTGCATCATGCATTAAGTCATTTAATAATTTACAGTATAAAATTCATGGTGCAGTTTTAAGTAGCGTGTCCAGCTCCCCTTCTAGAGAGTTCTGGACGTTTAGAAGACCAGAAAACATAAGATGCATTTGCATAACACATTCATCTCTATCTTACATTTCACTAGGAAAAGACCTGTTGCTAAAACTTTAACGTGCACTACATTGTGTGCACACGTGTGTAGCTTTTTGGTTTTGTTGTTGGTTGTTTTGGGGGGGTGGGTGGTTCTTTGTCTTGACAGAGTATATAGCCCTGCCTGTCCTGGAACTCATTCAGTAGACCAGGCTGGCCGCGATCTCACAGAGATCTGTCTGCCTCTGCCTCTGCCTCAGGGATTAAAGGTATGTAACACCTCTCCTGGCTGCCAATGTTTAATTTTAGATAAAATAGAAAGTTACAAAGACCTCCAGGTGAACCATGCAGTGCTTTGTTATTTCTTCCAGTCAAACTCTCTCTGTGTAGCCCTGGCCTGGAACTTACTCTGTAGACCAGGCTGGCCTCAGACTCGTAGAGATCTACCTGCCTCTGCTTATCGAGTGCTGAGATTAAAAGTGTGCACCACTGACCAAACCAAGTTTCTGCTTATTTAATTTTATGAGTATAAATACCTTGACTGCATGTATGTATGTTCTGGGATTAAAGGCATACACCTCGAAGGCCCACTCCGTCTAGTACCTTTTAACCATTGAGTAGATTATTTTATTTGGTGACATCTAACATAAAGCATGAAATTCTAAAAAGCCACTTGGGTTAAGCTAGTTTTAACAGAGGAAACAGTCATTCTTCTGCTTATAGTTGCTTTTTTCAAATTTACATTATTGTTTGAGTGATATCATTTTTACCATTTGGAGGTTGAACTGGGTCCATTTGTGAGGAATGGCCATTGCATACCATTTCTGACTTCAACACTGGCAGGCATGCTAAGAAATGAGCAGAGTTTACCCATGTCTGTAAGGCCAGAGGCACCCCAAAGTGCTCATCTCTCCTAAAATGGCTATGTTCAAAGATTGCCTAGTCTTTAGTTACAGAATACAGAATTGTCAAAATAATATTCTAAAGAGCAGTTTTAATAATAGTCCTAGAAACTGTTTTTAATCTTCAAAATTTCATGCCTATCTCCGAAAAGATAGATTTTATTTAAAACTTAAAAGAGGCAAGTGTACATGTTTTTATATTATAAAACTACCTTTTATTCTTTTTTTTTTAAAGATTTATTTATTTATTATATGTAAGTACACTGTAGCTGTCTTCAGACACTCCAGAAGAGGGAGTCAGATCTTGTTACGGATGGTTATGAGCCATCATGTGGTTGCTGGGATTTGAACTCCGGACCTTTAGAAGAGCAGTCGGGTGCTCTTACCCACTGAGCCATCTCACCAGCCCCACTACCTTTTATTCTTTAATTGTAATATTTCTTGTTGAGTTTCTTGACTGCCTTTGGGCAACTTTAAAGATTGGTTATCACATGTTCTTCAAGATGCTTAAAAACAGGACAAATCACTGTATTATCATTTTCCTGAGCTACGGGGACTTCTAAGCTCATACATTTTTCAACAAGTGTTCAAGAGTGTTTGTTTATTTATTTACTTATTTATTTGTTGGTGTTTTTTTGAGACAGGTTCTCTCTGAATAGCCTGGCTGTCCTGAAACTCACTCTGTAGTCCAGGCTGGCTTCAATCACATGGATCCACCTGCCTCTGCCTCCCAAGTGCGGGGATTAAAGGCGTGAATCATTATACCCAGCCCCAGTTTTAATTTATTTTATTTTATGGCATAAGTGTTTTGACTGCATGTGTATATGTGCACCCAGTGCATGCCTGGTGCTGGCAGAAACCAGACGGTGTCAGGTCTCCTGGAACTGGAGTTACAGATACTTGTGAGCCACCATTTTGGTGCTGGGAACTGAACTCGGGTCCTCTGGAAGAGCAACAAGTGCTCTTCAGTGCTGAGTCGTCTCTACAGAACCCTTAGAGAATTGTAAACCCTTAGAGAAAATTGAGTTGCATAGAAATTGAACTCAAGGCTGATATCAAATGATTTCTCTCATTTGGAAGAATATGTTACTCTTTGTTAATCAACCCTAGTACTTACAATGCAAGGTAAAACTAGCGTACAGGCTGGCTAAAGCCTGAGGATGGTCCTGGGACTCACACAGTAGAAGGAGAGAACCACCCCTCACAGTAATACTCAACTCCACATGCATGCTCTGGCATACTAGCTTTCCCCCACAGATAAATACACTGAAAAGAAACCTACCCTAAAGTTTGATGGAACCATATCTGGAAGATTCGAGCACCTGGGGAAGTTTTCTGAATTTTTTCCCTTTAATATTTTTTTCTTTTTTGTTTGCCTCCCTCCTTCCCTCCCTCCCTCCCTCCCTCCCTCCCTCCCTCCCTNTCCCTTCTTTCTTTCTTTCTTTCTTTCTTTCTTTCTTTCTTTCTTTCTTTCTTTCGAAAGGTTACTGAAAGTCATTTTGAAACAGTGGGACTTTGCTCCTGCCATAAACATAGTTGACTGTTTATTAATGAAATGCATCATTCTTTAGATGACAGGGGTTGGCAGAGAACATGCGTAGGAACTGTGTGCAGAGCTCAAGATGCAATGCTGACACAGCACCACCAGATTCTATTTTGTGACTTAAAATGTGAAGCAGGGAACCTGCATTTACTCTAAAGCCTGAATTAAGTGGCAGTTGTCAGGATTTCCAGCCTCACATGGTCTCTACCGCCCAGGTGCAGTTCAGCAGAGACAGAAGAGAGGCCCGTGATCGCCCAGAATGGCTTCCCCAAATGACGAACGAGAACATTTACGTTGTTAAGCAGACTGAAATTATTTGCAGTCCCAGGTAGGTTCTTTTATTTCTTTGTCTATTGAATTAATGTGGACACTGTGTCCAGGGTTTTTGTCTGAAGCCACTATGTCCAGGGTTTTTGTCTGAAGCAAGGTTGGCCAAACAATTCTTAGAGGAAACTCCTAATGCCTGTAATTTCTAGAACACACTCACGGTAATCACAGTGTTCTTCCGCCAAGAAAGAGAGTGATGTGTAAGGAAGAATTGACTCTTCCGTTTGCCTCCTGAGGTCTATGCCTTTTCTTCTTGCCATGTCTTTGAAATCAGGAGGAATAACTTGATACCCCAACACATGTGTGGGGTGGTGAGGGCACAGGTAGGGCGAGGGAGGGTGCTCGTGGCTACATTTCTGTATTGAATTTAATTTTTCATTGATAATTAGACTCTTGAAGCCACCTGATATTTTTGACCAGCAGGAAACAAAAGCCTACTGATTGACTCAGGGGATCCGCCAGAGAGGCCCCCACTGTGTTCACACAGCAGTGCCACAAAGACTACAAACAAGAGCTGTGGCAAATTGGATCACTGTACAAGTTCCAACTGGCCCATTGTGTACAAGCAGCAAATTGGGAGCTGGTATTTTCTGAGAACTATTTATTAGTGAGGCTGCGTGTTTTTCTTCCCCCACCCCAAAGTTTTCTTCAGCAAACAGCTTTTGCCAAGTTGGATGAGAAATCTAAAATACTTACCAACAATACAGCTAATTAACCAAAGAGTTGCCCAACCAGAAATGTACTGGTTACATATGACAAATGGATTCATTTGTTTTCAGTGATCCTAACAGGTGTTTGTGTGTGTGGAATTGTACGGAGGGCAGATGATGGATGGCGTCTGTACTGGGTCGTTTGCCAGAATGCATGGACGGAGAATAATATTTTAAATTTCAATTGTGTGGTTACATGTCTTATTGTGCGTTTTAAATGAAGATGCCTCACTGACAGCTTCTGGTAGAGCGATCGGTTCTAACCATTTAGTACAAAGAAAGGTGTGAAAATACCAGGCGGCGGCCAGTTAGCAGAAATCATAGCTATACAAGCCTAGACCTGCAGGAGAACTGATAGCTCTGAACTTTGTTTTCCATATGAGTAATGCAGAGAGAGAGAGAGAGAGAGAGAGAGAGAGAGAGAGAGGCTGATTGTTTCATTAGTGGCTTATTTGTGTACTGTGTCTGAGAGTTTGGGTAAGTTGGGATATGGCAAGCCTGCTCCTATCAATATCACAGGGACAAGGAACACAGAAGCTTGTACAACTGAGACAATAGTTCAGACTCATTTTTGTAACAAGGCTCTTGTGACGTCAGCTCAGGTGTTTCAGAAACACCATCGCATTCTTTTGTTTTTATGACTGTCCACTCCTCCAGTGTATAAACTGATCCTGTGGGTCATGAGATGATGTGGAGAGAGGAACTCGGAGTAACACCGCTAATAATGGTGCTCCAGCCAGGAACACGATGGGGACCATTACAGAGAGGGTATGCGTATACTCTGCTCATCCTCTAGTTTCTGAGTGCTAGGAATCGGTCATCAAATAGTAACAGATGCCTATGGTGTCCTCATCTGTTACGTGCTACAGCTGGGGAGAAGGATATGATGCTTTCTGCATCCAGAACTTGTCACTTGGTAGGCAGACAAAAGTTATGACACAAGGCAACTGTCGGACCATTGCATCGCAGAGGCTGCAAGGACGACATTCCAGAGCTGCAGATATTATATGTTTCAATTAAATATTCTTTTAGAAATTTCCTTAGCTGGGGAGCTTGTATGAAGTTCCTGGGGTTGTTGTACCCCCAGAAAAGAAGACACAATTTAAGGCACTCTCATTTGACCTCTGCGGAGCAAAGCAGGCAGTAGAGACTCAGGATACAAAGACAGGTAACCTGAAAAGCCTGAGGATACAGGAATAGAATGGTCTGAGAAAAACTGATTTTCTCTTTTTTAAATGAAAGACATTGAAGAGGGATAAATGGTGTCATTGTACAGGTTCCTCATTAGGTTACAATGTAGATTAGACGGGAACAAATGTATAAGATACTTGACGCATACTTGATACTTCCTTTTCTTGAAAATAATGCTAGTTGTTAAAAACAAAGGCTGTCAGGGAAAGGTTGAACAGTTCCTGATGCCTGTGAATCAAGACTAGATCGGACATGACGATTTATTGTCCTTCTGCCTCGGTTCTCTGAGGGTCAGATGGGCAGGTGTTTGCTAGCTATGAACTTCGCTGCTAACTGGGATTGGGCCCTCAGCTTTCTTTATAGCCAGAGCATTTACTTCTAAAACTACCCGTTTGCCATCACCACGGGAAATAGACCCAATTTCCGGATCCTGTGGACTCCTCTCGGCGGCATTTGACATTTTCACCTTTCCTCTAGTCTTCTGAAAACGTCCTTTCTTTGGCTTCTGGGACAACCATTCTTTACTTTCCCCACTTTTTGGAATGCTCATGCTGCCTCTCTCGACAGATTCCCCCCTCCTCTGTGAGAACACTCCTCTCTTGATAGAGTCCATTCTCCTTTGTTTGAACACCCCTTACTTTTTGGCTTTTTTCCCCTCCAGTTTGATTCTCAGCTCTATCTTTGGGGTCTGAACAGGTTCTCTTGGAGGTGCTCACCACTCTCACCACTCCCACTGTCATATGGGTCACCTCAGATCTCCACATCCAGCCCTTGCCTCTCTGTAGGGCTCAAAAATGCCCTGTCAACTAATCTCTCTTGCATCTCCCAGAGTTACCTTAAATCCAGCCTTTTCAGGTTGGAATTCATTCACACCGCAGGCACGTTTCATCTCCTGTATGCCCTTAAAAAAAAAAAAAAAAAAAAAAAGACCCTTCTCCTTATCATATAGTGCTCAGACGGACAGATTGCCTGAGGCTGGATGCTTCCTGAGACTCTGGTCATTCAGTTCATAAAATAGAGAAGGTTCCAAGCAATCCGACTCCCCAGTCACCTCCGTGATCTACACCATTTCCCCAACTAGATGCCTGTCGGCATTTACCACATTTATCTCCCACTCGAACTGAGTCACTAAATCCCAAATACTGTATCTCAAAAATCTCCCTCAAAACTCCCTCCCGTTCTCAGTATGACTATCTGTATTTGGCCTTTATGGTTTTACTCGTGACATACCTGCTGGGAAAGCGGGACACTTGGTGCCCTTGCCTTTTTAATACAGTCTGAGCAGCTTACGTCCCTGCCACTCTCACTGTCTCCGTGAGCTTAGCCACACAGCTAAACCTTCTGCCATACACTCTTGGCTTTCCCACTCCACCAGAATCTTTGAAGGGGGCTGTTTATACACCCAGAAAGATGTTAGAGAGCAACATAGTTTCTTCTTCAGCATCTGGATGGATGTCCCCCACCCCACACGCCCGGGCAGGAGAGTCGTGGGCGTTACTATCTAATCCACTGGTTCTCAACCTTTAATGCAGTTCCTCATATTGTGATGACTCCCAACCATAACGTTATTTTATTGCTATTTCATAACTAATTTTGTGACTTATGAATCATAATGTAAATATCTGATATACAAGATATCATATGTTGAGAACTACCGATCTAATCAGAGTCAGACAGAAACAACCTCACTTTTCTATGTAGTAAAAGCTTGGTTCTGGTGATCGGATAACTTGGATTACATGCTCTGCTCTGGGTGAAGCCAGCTTGCACATCATGGGGACCACATGGCTTTAGGGAGAAGTCTTTGTGGTAGGGAACAGTCCCATTCTTGGTGTGAGATAACAGGACCAGTTTGAAAGCCTCCAGTTCTAGGAAAGCCACAGGCTGACAGTAGCCACCAATACACAGACTACACCCTCTTGGAAGACCCTGAGCCAGAACAGCTCACAGGAGCTGCTTCTAGACTCTCTGCTGGGAAACATCTCAACACAATACATTGTTTCAAAGCATTACACTTGGGGGCAATGTAATTATGCAGCTATACCTAAGGGATGTGGACTGGTTTGTTCTGCCTTAACCACCTGCCTCTTTCTGCCTCTTTTTTTTCCCCCTTCAGTTCCATTTCAAATGTCTGGCCCTTTTGCTTCTTCTTCTTCTTCTTCTTTTTTTTTTTTTTGTATATTGTTCCTCACCTCCATTTCTCTCCCTTACAACCCCCACCCCCGTCCTAATTCTTGTTTTGCCGTTTACTCATTCTCCCCTCTACTATTTTGGGATACCATGCTTCAGAGGGTTCCTACATTTTGAAGTATCTTCTCAGGATGGGGTAGTTTACTGTGCAGTAGAATCAAACTGTGTCTTCCTGTGGAGCAATGTTCGGGCAGTCTGCTGGTGCCCATCATAAAGGATTTGGGCTGTGTGACGCTCAGTGTCCCTCTGCTGTGATGTAAACCTTCTGCAGGTGTGAGACACCTGGGCCCCTCTGCAGGTATGAGACTCTCCTTTTGCTTAGAGAGTACAAGTCATGGAATCACAGAGACGCTGGCTTGCTCTGCTCATAGTGAGCAGGACTTACGTCTCTGGTACAGAGACCTAACAGTGTTGCAGGCTAGCACATTGGCTTTCTAGTAAGGTTAAATCCGAAGACTTTACAGGCTGGGCAGTGGTGGTGCACACCTTTCATCCCGGTACTTGGGAGGCAGAGGCAGGAGGATCTCTGACTTTGAGGCCTGCCTGGTCTATGGAGCAAGTTCCAGGACAGCCAGGGCTACACAGAGAAAACCAAACCCAGAAGACCTAAGAGCTTTTCATAGTTCATAGTTCATAGTTCACTCTCTTCTATACCACCTCAAGCTGCAGTCACGCCATTCTGTTCATTTGCTTGTTTATTTAACTGCGAGCGTGTGTGTGTGTGTGTGTGTGTGTGTGTGTGTGCACTTGTGTGTAGATGTGTGTGGTATTTGTGTAGGTGACCTGTGAAGGGAAGAGGCCAACCTCAAGTGTTGTTTCTCAGGAGCCACAGATTTTTAAAAAAATATTTATTTTTCTTTATGTGTGTGTGTGTGTGTGTGTGTGTACTTGCCTGTGTGTACATGTTCCATGTACAATGCAATGACCACAGAAGCCAGAAGGCCATTAGATACCTTGGAACTGGAGTTAACAATGATTGTAAGCTTCTCAATGTGATTGCTGGGATTTGAACCCACATTGGGTACATGAGCAGAAAGCGCTCTTAGCCACTGAGCCATCTTACCAACCCCATCACCTTCTTGTGTGTGTGTGTGTGTGTGTGTGTGTGCATGTGTGGTGTGAGACAAGGTCTGACCATGGAGCTCTAGTTGGCCTGTAGCTCCCTGTGTTATGGAGTCTTGAACTCAGGTCTGCCTGTCTCAGCCTCCAGAGTGCCCTCATCTTGTTTTCTGAGACGGGATGTCTCAATGGCCAGAAGCTCAGGAATTAGGCACAGCTGGCTGGCCAGCAGGCCCAAGGGCTCATCACATCTCTGCCTCAGCAGTGCTGGGATTAAAAGCATGTGCCACCACTCCAGTTTTTTGTGCATGGGTGTTTTGTCTGCCCCTGTGCCTGTGCACCAGGTGGGTGTCTGATCCTCTGGAACTCAGGTCCTCTGCAAGAGTGGCTGGCGCTCTTGCCGAGCCATCTCTACAGTCCCGTGCCCAGCTCCTAGCTGCAATTTTTGAGGAGCTGCAACACAGCAAAAGTTTCAGTAAAATTTCATCTGAAGCAGTCTCCTCATGTCTTCCTTAGAACTCTACAGAGGGACAACATGCCTGTAACATCTTCATATTCTCTCCCTCAGAATCACCATACCCTCTACTTTTAAATTTAAGGTATAAATTGTAACTCCTTTTAGGCAATGTTTACCCTTTACGTCATGCCGGCCATTTTCTGCCTGGAATCACCCTGTTCTGTCTTTGCTTTGTCTTATTTTCCATATGCACCCAGGATTTGTCACTAGTTAACTAAAGTGATAAGCATCAACCTATTACTTAAAAATCATGGTTTTCTAATTTATATTTATTTATTCTCTCTCTCTCTCTCTCTCTCTCTCTCTCTCTCTCTCTCTCTCTCTCTCTCTGTATATGGGAAAGGAAACTCATGGAAAGCAAGGATGAGCTTTTGTTTTGTTTTGTTCTCCAGTGGTACGCATAGATCTAGGCAGGGCATGCTCTGTACCGCGGTCATTTAACTGGTTTTAGTAGACCCAAATGTTTTGTCTTGTTTTATCTTGTTTTTGTTTAATCCAGACCTCATCTGGTGACATTGCCTTGTTTGGAACATTAAGCTTAGGAACCATCACTGAAACAGCCCAGTCCCAGGAAGCAGATGGCAGCCGTTGGAACAGCCTCTGGCTACCTCTGCAGAGGTAGCCATCTTCTTTGCTAGCCGAGTCTTTCCTGTGGCCTTAGCCTTTATCCAAGACTTTTTACTCTTTCCCTCAGGCCTCCGTAGTTCAAGTCACACTCCAGAAAAAAAAAAATCCCACCAACGTGTTTCAGTCTTTTGTCCGCTGACCAGCTCTTTGGGTCCCTTTCTTACGCTCTTTAATGTTTTTTCTCTGGTTTTCTAACTTGCTTTGTCTTGGCTTCACATCTGACTCACAGAGGGAAAGCATTAAGAACTCTACTAAACAAAAAGTTTTAAAAAGAATCTTTTGGGGGGGGTCTCTTCTGTGCATTTTGATGTTTAATCTGTTCTCAAAGTACAGAAGTTTCGTTAATCTAGCCCTTACTCTGCCTCACTCCTGGAAGTTCAGGCCTTGTAGGCAGAATTTTTTTTGACAATTTTTCTGTACAGCCTTTTAGCGATCATCACCCTTCAGAGGACCTGCTGGGCCGCGCAGGCTCAAGAGCTTGAATCAGCTCTTGTGAGTGCGCACACACGCTCCTCAGAAGCGAGGGTGGATCTGGTTCTGGAAATTGGAGAATTGCTTCAGCCATGACAGATGATTTAGCTGGTCCGATAGTGTGTGATACAGTGCCCAGATCAAATTGTATCTTTTGAAGAAGAGAGCCCAAAGATTTTGGATTCCCTGTGTCAGCACACTGGGCGTGGGCTTTCTCCAGGAAGCAGGTGTAACCGTGGATAAGTCAGCTTTCTTCTGCTGAGTTCTGTGGTTAAAAATAAGACTTTATATCCATTTCTGTGTAGATTTCTCAATGAATGTAGTTTTTCTTTTCTCTGGGATGAATACCTAGACACATGCACACTGTGGTCAGCATAGGTTTCATTTTTATAAGAAACCATGTGGTGATACATGCTTTTGATCCCAGCACTCAGGAGGCAGAAGTAGGCAGATCTCTGTTTACTCTGTAGGCCAGGCTGGTCTACATTTCTAGTTCCAGGACAGAAAGGGCTGCATAGAAAGACCCTGCCTCAAAAAAGAAAAGAGAACAAAAGAAAAGAAAGCCAAAATTCCCAGAGTATCTATACCATATTGGTTTGCGTTCCTCTCTCCTCTACCCTTCCTTCATCCCTGGCTTTCTCCTCCCCTCCCTTTATTTTAGTATACATGTGGTATTTGCACATGTGTGCATAGCTATACACACCAGAAGTCTGTGTCTGACTCTGCTAGCATTATCCTTATTTTTTTGAGACAGGGTCCCTCGGTGAACCTGAAGCTCAGCAGTCTGAGCAGCAGGCTGGTCAGAGGGCATGCGGATCTGCCTGTCTACCCTGAGGTTACAGGCACTGACTCGCTGTGGATGGCTTTTCATGTGGGTGCTGAGTATGGACCAGCCCCATTTGCTACATTTCCATCAGCAGCGCACAGATTCCAGCTGCTCTGTGATTGCTGCTCCACATTTCGATTCTGTGGGTTTTCTGTTTCTTTGTTTGCACTGGGAGCTGAACCTGGTGCTTCCCATGTATGATGCAATCACTACTACAGTGCCATGTTCTCAGCCTCCTCTTTTATATTTTATTTACTTACAATATTTTAGATATATTATTTTACACGCACAAGTGCTCTGTTTGCATATGTATCTGTGTACCTTGTGTGCCTGATGCCCTCAAAGGTCAGAAGATGGCGCCAGATTCCCCAGAACTGGAGTTATGGATGCTTGTGAGCCGCCACGTGATGCTGGGAACTGGATGCTTGTGAGTCACCACGTGATGCTGGGAACCGGATGCTCATGAGCCGCCCAAGATGCTGGGAACCCACTCTGAGTCCTGCGTAAGAGTAGCAAGGATTCTTGCCTGCCCAGCCATCTCTTCAGCCCTTACACTTTTGCTTGTTCTTGTTTTGTCTTGGGAAACAACTCTGTCCTGTCACCTTATGAGGTCTGGATTTCAAACTCAGGTTGTCAAGCCCTGCCTCTTGCAGTTGTTTCTACCCACTGAGCAGTCTAACTAGTTTCTCCTACCCCAGCTTTGTTTTGTTTCATCTTATCTGGAGGCAGGTTTGCTGAGGTTCCCAGGCTGGCCTCAGGGCCATTGTCCCTGGCTTGTGCTTAGGTCTCTTTAGGACCTGTGATAACCAAGGCGTGCTGCCATGTCACCGTGGCTCAAATTTGTTTCCAAAATGTTCAGTGCTACTCTTTGTATGTACATTTGGTATTCATATATTTTTCTTTGGTGAAGTGCTCTCTCTCTCTCTCTCTCTCTCTCTCTGTGTGTGTGTGTGTGTGTGTTTGTGTGTCCCACACTGGTCTTGAACTTTCTGTGTAACCAAGGATAACGCTGAACTTCTGATCTTCCTGTCTCACTACTTTCCAAGTACTGAGATTATATAGGCCCAGTTGTGAAGTACTGGAGATCAAAACCAGGGCTTTGTGATACCAGACAATGACTTTACCAACGGAATTACGGTCTCAATTCTGCACTGCTTACACTTAAAAAAATTAGGTTTCCAAGTAACACAGAAACAAATCAGGTAATTGTTTCTCTCTCTCTCTCTCTCTCTCTCTCTCTCTCTCTCTCTCTCTCTCTCTTTCTCTTCCATCCTTCCTTCCTTTCTTCCTTCCTTTCTATTTTGCTGATTTTTTTCATGTATTCTGTGGACAATTACTTCCCCATCTATGTGATTTAGATTCTAGGCCTGTTTCCTAGTTTATGATGTGTCTCCTTCCTCTCTTTATCAAAACTAAAATACTGTATTCTATGACGGGCATTATAAAGCCCAGCTTATTGGCTTTTAAAATGAATTGTTCTACCTAGGAACTTTATAATCCAAAGGCATAGAGAGTTTTCCCAGGTTCCTTCTGAATTTTACATGTAAGTCACTGGCTAATTTGGGGGCCGACATTTGCAGAAGTGCAGGTGAAGACTGAAGCTTTGAATATAGAGACCTCATCATTGTATGTCCGTCTGCTGACAAAGGCTGTTCTTTCTATGCTAAGTTGCCTTTGTACATTTGTCAAAAATGTATCAACTGGATTTATGTTGCTTTACTTCTGAATATTTTATGTGTCTAGCCTTTCATGTCTTACCAGTATCTTGATTGCTATAGCATAAAACCACAGCTTAATGTTGGTAACATGAATTCCTAAATTTGATTCTTTAATATACATTTAGTTTTTTTGAGACAAGAACTCATCATGAAACTTAGGCTGGTCTCAAGTTTTCAATCTCTTTTGCCATAGACTCCTGCATGGGGGGACCACAGACATATGCTGTGTTGCCTGGGGGCCTCTTATGTATCTTTCCTCACACTAGGGAAAATAGTTTTTATTTTTATTTTGCTGATGAGTTTCTTCTTTTTGTTAAAAAAAAATCATAAATGGGTATTGGTTTTCTTTCCCTGCATCATGTGGTACAGTTGTGTGGCTTTTCCTGTTTGCTCTGTTTTGCTGTTTGTTGTGCTGGTTGCTTCTTGCATGGGATAATACCTTCCTTTCTTTTCTTTCTTCCTTTCTCTTCTTTCTTTCTTTCTTTCTTTCTTTCTTTCTTTCTTTCTTTCTTTCTTTCTTTCTTTCTTTCTTTCTTTTTTAAGAGACAGGGTTTCTCTGTGTAGTCCTGGCTGTCCTGGAACTCACTCTGTAGACCAGGCTGGCCTCAAACTCAGAAATCAGCCTGCCTCTGCCTACCGAGTGCTGGGATTAAAGGCATGCACCACCACTCCCAGCAATAATACCTTTCTTTTCTAGGATAAGCCCTACTGAGTTGGGCTGAATTAGTTCATATACAACAAAGTTTGATTTGTGAAAGTTTTGTGGAGCAGTTTTAGATCTGTAGTCATAAGGAATTCTGGTCAGTAATTTTCTTGGATCACTGTCTGATTGGCTTCATAAATTGATTGGGAATAAGTTTTTATCATTCTATTGTCTTCTGCAAACTTAATAGCAGCTTTGGTTGCCTGTGTAAGACCCAAACAAGATCAATCCAGTCAGAATTCAGGAGCTTTGGCAACTGAATGCTGCTCCACAGGGACAGTCGGTTTTCTTCAGGACAGTTAACTCTGGTAGTTGCCTAGTTTTACTGGATAACATGAACACACAGACAGCACAGGGTGGATCAAGTGAGCCATGAAGAGAGGACATGAAATTTCGAGAGATGTGATAGGAAGGACTGGGAGGAACTGCAGGGGCAGAGGAGGGTAAGAAAATAGGAATAACCTGTCTCCACGTACGGCATTCCCAAGGAGTAAGAGTCTTTCAAGCCTGCCACCTGATTTTGGAGTTCGTTTTACTGGAAAGCTTGCCGTTCTACGTTCTACGTTTAGCAGATTATCTCTCTTGACTGAATTTCGCTCCTTAGTGGTACTTAGGATCTTCTGAAGAATTCCTTCATTTCCTTCATCAAATTGATACTCAGTGAACTTTTATGCTCATTTACAATTTCTTTTACAAACTTTGTAACTTAAACTGTGAACAAGAGCAAACTAATTAATGGCATGTTCCACAAATGATTGACATACTGTAACTACTGGTGAAAAGAATGAGGTGGGGGGGGGATGTCTCAGGTTACAAATGTGAAAAATGAGGGCCCATGTGTGTCTCACCCATCCCATCTTCCTTTTCATACATGCTCCAGAGACGCCGGTAGCACAGTGAAATTTCACACTGGGCGGAGCTTAAGCTTAGGAGACCTCAAAGCCCGCCTCCACAGTGACACACTTCCTCCAACAAGGTCACGCCCACTCCAGTAAGGTGCCATCCTCCATGGGCCAAGCATTCAAAGACATGAGTCTATGGAGGCCAAACCTATTCAAACCACCACACACATTTAAACTGGGGCTTCCCATTTTAAATACTCTGATCAAGAAAATCCTTCCCACAGGCGTTCAGTGGCCCACCCTGTAGCTGTTTCCAGATTCAGTCAAGTTGATAACCAGGATTAGTCATCTTGTAAATCACCTCCTCAGAGCACTGGATTGCTTCTGTTCTTCCTTGTTCATGTACCCTGACATAGCAGCTCCTCATCTCTCACTTAGTCTGCCCTCCAACCCCGGAATGCTTACAAGTCTTTCCATGACCTCACATCTCCTCCACTGTCTGACTGTGGGGAAAGGTCTGCAAGAGAAGGAAATCTGGTAAATATTTGTGCAATGGGATCTGTTGACTTAAGACGCTGATAGAACTTTTGAAGCCCCGGAGCTAGTCCGGTGTTTTTTTGTTATTAGTGCCTCACTGGTGGCCAGTCCAGTTCAGAACAGACAGCAGAAAGACGTCATGCACAGAACACGGTTTTCAGTTGTTCTTGCTGGAAATCTGGGAGCCCCGGTCTTTCACTGGAATCCCGGTGCAGTGGAAAGGAGGTAGCCAGAGTCTGGGTAGGCTGAGCGTGTGGTCATGCTAACTGGGAAAAAGATTCCAGCAGGTCCCATAGGTGGCAAGGATATCTGGGTACTTAAAATTATTTGGAGGAACCTTCTCAAGTTTGATTTATAACATTTTTGCATACGTGAGACCTGCCTTTGGGTTAGAAGGAATAATAATTTTCTTTGAGCCTTGCATTTCAGAGCTTAGCAAACACTGACTTCCTGTTTGCATACTGGGTCCTCAGGTGCTTCGTCTGAAGATGTTTAGAGAAAGCCAGTGCTTCCCCTCAGCACCCAGAGCACAGGAATGGATAGTATGTTAAATAGCTGTTACAGCACATGAATGGTGCACTCCTGGGTACCCCAGAACACTTGTGAGTGTGTGTTTTTTTCTCTTTCTCTTGTACAACGCAAGACAGGTATAGCTATAATTATCATGTTGCCTAGCCAGTTAGATATTCTGTGAGACTGTAATTATGCAGAGTGTAGGAAGAACTTTATTTATAAACTTAGTTTCCAGGAAAACAAGAATCGGAGGCAAAAAGCTAAGCCAGCACACCATCTAATTCTCAATGTAAAATAATGCAGGAGTGCGGAAGATGAACATCTGATTTGTCACATCTGATACACTAATGTTTTATCCAAAAGGAAGAACACATTGTAACGTGCTCAGTCATCTGCATAAACACCACCTGGCCCTTTCCAGGCGCCCACTCAAGTAACGAGTCAACAAGGCACGGCAGCAAATGGAAAGCCGGTTTCTCCTTTAAAAACAACAAGATTTTATTTATCAAACTAGCAGAATCTGGGTTTTTTTCAACAGCATAATATCTATGTGATTAAAGTAATGTGGACAGAGCTCTCCACATTAGGGAATGCATGATCACAAATTCCCTAGATTTTTCAACAGCTGAAAAAAAAATCATTATCCTTTAAAAGGATGGTAGATCAAACCAGATCCTGGGTAATAAGGTATTTATTACAACATGAAGCCACTTCCCTTGGGTGAATAAGCTTGCTGTACATTGGAAATAGGTATGGTTTTGAGTAAAATATCTTGCTAGAGAAGGAAAATTATTTTCGTCTCCAAACTGACGCACTCTGGTTGCATGCCTGGGTGAGCACCCGCCTTGTGACATTACACAGAAAGAGGCAGCATGGTATCCCCCAGTTGTCCTGATGGAAAAAGCGAGAAGCGTCCGTCACTGGGGCACACTGTACCAACCGCAAATATTTCAGAGGGCATTTACTAGGAGCGTGACCAGGAGTGATGAGTCACCACATTTACATCTCAGATGCAAGGCGGCTACCAGAGGACATGCTAAGTAATCAAGGAAATTAATTTCTGGTTAATTGCTGAACTGTCTTTCTGACTCTTGTTTTCCCCATTGAGAAAACATCATGAAGGCTCAAATAAGTTGGATATAATAGGTGTTTAATTATCATTTTTAAAGTCAATTATTATTTTGCAATTTTGTAAGTATGAGAAAATTTACTTACATGTTATGTAAACATATATAATGGGCTCTGTTCATGATCATCCCTTAGACCTGTCTACTGCTGAAGCTGCCAAATGCCTCCTTGCCAAGTTCCCTCCTGCATCATATCCTTCTCCCCCTCCTCTCTCTCTCTCTCTCTCTCTCTCTCTCTCTCTCTCTCTCTCTCTCTCAATGTTGGAGGACCACTGGACTCTGTTATTGGTTCATGTTTTTACTGACTATCTGTGAGTCATCTCTAGCTTCCAGAAGTTTCCGCCTTTCAATAAATCTTCCAGTTATTCACAACTCCCAGGGGCCACTTGAAAAGTGAGTTCACAGCTCTTTTGTGTAAGGGTTCCAGACACGTGTCCTCAGCCAAGTCTTTGATTCACAGATTTTTAATATGTCTCCCTGGTGATGGGGGTGACTTGGCCCTCCCTGACTTTGGATCCAATTCATTATGATAGTCTGCAGCTTAATGGCCCAGGACATCTATGTCAGCTTAGGTAAGGGCCCCATCTCGCTCAGTGCTCACAGGCATCGTCCCGCCGCCTCTGGCACAGGTTCCCTGCTTCATGTGGGAGAAAGACTCCAGCATTAAATAAAGAAAAGGGATTTTCTCTTTTTCCATGTTCTTAGAGGGGTCTAGAAAGCAATTTTATTCATTCGTTATTCTACTGTAAAAAGTCCCTACTATGTGCCACTGCTGAGCAGAAACAGTTACAAGTCAGGCCTAAGTCTACCTCCTGCCCCTCTTATTTAAAAATTCTGAACAAATGCTGAGGATTCCAGAAACGACTGACCATGTCTCTGCTTCGGAGCCAGAAAGACTCGTAGTCATTTTGGGGATACGTAAGAAATCATTTTCCCCCCAGAACTGTGTTCGTACAGCAAGCATTATGCTACACACAATCTAATTTAATCTCCACCGCAAACCTAAAGGATAGGAATGCCAGTTTAACTTTATGGATAAGCAAAGTGACATACCGATAGGTCCTATGGCTTCCTCAACGAGATGGCTACTCAGGTCTGATTGTGAGGTCTAACCGCTGTGGGTTTCCGTTGGTCTCAGGAGTGGAATGACTAACTTCTTAGGAAACTTACACACTTTAGTGAAAACACTAGAAGGAATATGTACTTTTGGTGTTGACATCCCCCACCCCGTACCTCCCCCGTACCCTCCCCCCCCCCCCCGCTGCCATGTGCCGCCCTCCCTCTACCCCCAATGTAAGTTCAGCTGTCCACAGAGGCAACATGGAGGCCTCATCATACAGAGGAGAAAGCGAGTAAGGTGACCTGAGGAGGGAGTGCTGTTAAGTTCACACGCACTGCTTGGTCACTGCACAACACACTGGTGAGGGTCAGAAAAAAAAAAAACTTCCTTTCCTTGAGCAGTTACAGAGCTGGCTTGTCAAACAAGTGCGCATGCCTGATACAGGCTGCAGACCGGATGCCTGCTGCACTTACCGCTGTATACCATGTTTGGAGAGAAGCAGGGTGTGTGGATTTTAAAAGTGTAGTTTCTTGATTTTTATACCTTGTCAGTGAGTTATGTTTCAAAAATTTGCCAGAATCCAAATTAATTATCATTAGAACACCCCCCCCCTTGTAATGATAGCTTCTTTTCAAGCTATTTAACCAAAACCTAAATAAATAAATAAATAAATAAATAATCAGTGTAAGGCCTGCTGTGGTGTAAACCTTTAAGCTCCAGGCTGGATCGAGAGTTTGAGGCCAACCTGTGCTACATATTGAGGCTGGGTCTAACAGACAAAAACTAATAAAGTTCCTTTTTGTGGGCACAGTGCCATGTAGGGTACAGGTCTGGGTTTGTTTTCTCTGCTGACTAAAGAAAAGGCAGGAAAACAGTGTTACTAGAAATCTTGGGGCACCCTAGTAGAGCCACTCACTGTGTTATCCCAGGAAAATTGAGGGCCCTGGGGTTCTTAGTTACATTAGTAAAAGAGTTCCAGAATGGACTCAAATGGAAGCTCAAGGACAGGTTCTGTGAGCGCCAAAGGAAAACCCAAGGCAAGCAAACTGTAAACCTTGACGCTTGGAGGAGGAGAAAGCCGAAGGGAGCCTTGGAGGTCAGTCCCCCGGGCAGCTGCATGGTGGCAGGGGAGTTTTGGAGAAGTTAGCGAGCAATGGAGCCTGGAGTACTTGGGAATTCCGAGGCTGCTCAGGCCCCGACTAGCAACTGAAGGAGTAGTGAAGACTCAAAGTCAGGCAGACACAGCTGCGCCTGCTAGGACACAGGGACCCAGAATCCTGGGAGGTGAACTTGCACCCTAGGGTGGGCCCCTAGCCAGGCCCCTGACCTGACCCACTGGATTAACTCTTAAGGGAGAAGACCCTGGCACAGCGCCACCTAGAGGTGGATTCCATTCTTCCCTGTAATACCGTAAAGAAAACTCCGCTATGCATTGGATTTGACTTGATGGCCGAGCAGATTATAGGCCGTATCTGAGGTGAGAAGGAGCCGTGATTTATTTGGTTAGTACACCCTACAAAAATTTGGAGACAAAGTGCTCAAGTTTGATTATTGAGATGTTGATGATACTAGTCACTACATAGTCTCAGGGTGGGGGTGTGACTTCCGAAACCAGTCACAAACCCACCAGTTTAGTGAGTAAATGTGAAGAGAGACTTGTATAAAATCTTAAGTGGAGTTTGTATAAATCTTAAATTACCATGAGTGTTAGGGCTTCGACTGGTGTTGAAATACTATTTGATAATGTGGACCCAATGAGATAGGAATTCTGCCAGGAGAAGAATGTCTTCTTGTCTCTAAGAAAATAGTCTTAACGGATGGAGGTGTGGGCAGTGGCAGAGTGTACTTCGTGTCCACGAGTTCGCCTTCTGGTTATAGGGAGTTAGGTTGTTTCAAGTATTTTCCAGAGCCCTCGTTAATTATTAACCTTAATTATTAACCTTTCTTTGTAATGACTATTTCTTTTTAATTTTGGTTTATTTAGGGCAAACCAAATGAAACTATAAACCATGTGCTACTTGGGTCAAGGGATCCACGGGGGAATATGTATGCCAGTGATAGGGCTCGGAAGCAAAGACACAGCTTTCTAAGCTGGCACTTTAAGGAAATCTTATCTTGAGGGATTGTAGGAGCCAGCAGAGAGAGGAATGGGAAGGGGTACAGAGGGGAAGGGGGAGGGGAGGGGGAGGGAAAGGGAGAGGAAGACAGAGACAGAGACAGATAGACAGACAGACACAGAGAGAGGGGGGAGAAACAGAGACAGAGAGACATAGATAGAGGGAGAGAGACAGAGACAGAGATACATGGGGAGAGAGGGAGAGGGAGAGGGAGAGAGAGAGAAAGGGAAAACAAGCAAGAACAAATTGATACTTTTTATAGAGGTGGGGAGAAAATACTGGGTCAGTATGAGTGATTGCTAATGGCCTGGTAGAGGAAACATTGTTCTTTCCCATGCCTGGGAGCTGCTGGGACTCACGTAGTCATTACTTTTGTGAAGTTCTTTTTCATATTCAGAGAAAAGAGGCCAAGGGTCAGTGGGAACATGATTTTTCCTCTACAGAGGCATATAGCTTTATGCCTAAAATCTTAATGAAGCCAAACTGTAAAACTGCACATACTTAGATACGACGGCAAGCACAGCTTGTTTTATTCTGGAGCCTTTTAGGGAACGGGACCTTTTTATCTGTTGCTGTTGTTCAGAGAGAAGCCTAGAGTCAATCTTGGTTGGCTTCCCAGGGCCTGGCATTGACGTGAGAAGGGCTCACTAGAAAGAAAGTTGGAGCTGTGAACAATTATAGTTAATACCATTTTTCTCCCTGAATCTTCAGCGACTGGGGCTGGCCAAATGGCTCAATGGGTTGGCAAATCCAAATCGGTTTCCCAGGACCCACGTGGGGGATAGAGAGGACTGACTCCAGCATGCTATCTGCTCTCTGAGCTCCACACACACTGTGCCATGTTCCCACCCTATGTGGGCATAGATAAATGTAAAAAAAAAGTAAAGGAAAAGAAAAATATGTGTAAATATAAATGAATATCCATCGTCTAGAGCAGAAATAATAATGTCTTTTCAAATCTTCAATAACTTTATAACTACAGTGTACAGGACTATAAAGAAGCGGGAAGGGGTTAGACAGAATTATGATCTAAGCCTCTAGTGGTGTTAAGAAGTGATAAGATGTTGGGGATAGCATTTGAAATGTAAATGAAGTAAATACCTAATAAAAATTGAAAAAAAAGAAGTGATAAGATGACCATTTTTTTAAAACCAGAATATGCATAACACCTTCTTTTTTTTTTTAAAGATTTATTTATTTATTATATGTAAGTACACTGTAGCTGTCTTCAGACACACCCTGTTGCTGTCTTCAGACACACCAGAAGAGGGCATCAGATCTCATTACAGATGGTTGTGAGCCACTATGTGGTTGCTGGGATTTGAACTCAGGACCTCTGGAAGAGCAGTCAGTGCTCTTAACCACTGAGCCATCCCTCCAGCCCCGCATAACACCTTCTAATCTACAAGAAAACCACAACAGGTAACAAGTGAACTCATAAAATGGTCAAGTTCTGTGCCCATTTACAGACAGGTGCCAATGGGACTTGGTCTTGTGGGATTTGAAATGGCAAGGAGGAATTAGTGTAGTTCCAAACTCTTGGTCCTGGAGGACTAGGTGAAGAACCATGAGTCTAGGAGAGAAAATAAAAGTCCTTTTTGTGGCCAAGTGGAATGGGTCTGGGCAAGCAGGAACTCACTTTGGTTTTACTGAGCGTGTACTTAGAGACACAGATATCCTGTTGACGTCTCCTGTTCTACAGATGAAGATATTACCATTTTGAGAGTTAGAGTCCACAGAAAGAAAATGATCAGACCATAGCAGAAATCTAGGTGTTTTAGAGTAAAACCTTGCATATCAGATAATACCATATGCCATTTATAAACTCACTTTGTGAACCTGAGGAAAAGATCTCACATAGAAGACATTAATTATTAAAATGAGTTACGTGTATGGTATAGTTCCAGTGTTGGATATGCTAAATACTTAAGCTTTCTCTTGACTCTTTTTTTTTAAACCAAAGATGTAGCTATTTAATTAGCTAATTAACATTGCTGTTTTTAATTTTTTGTATTTTAGTATCGGGGATTGAACTTGGACTCTACTGTATGCTAGGCAAGTGTTCTACAACTGGCCTGCAGCCTCCGGTCCTGCTTCCTCATTTTTGGGGGTAAGAACCTTTTAGGTTGAGCAACTGCCCTTTTCTCTAGGTCCTGTGATTTGTGAAGCCAGTGAAAACAATCAAACCAAACCAAAAAAAGACAAAAAAACCCAGCGAGCTCAACCCCTTGTAGCTACTGCTCAACACCCTTTCCTCCTATGGTAGAAAACAGAAAATTGAATGAGGAGATGGCTAACCAGTACCTTCAACTAGAGGGGCTCTGATGACTCAGGCCTCTGCCATCTGCAGGCACCTGCGCACCTGTGAACCCCCATTCTCATAAACAATACCAAGCAATGGTGCTAGAAAGTGACTTTAGAGTTCCACACACATGTACCCACATGCACATGCACACACATGCACACACGTGCACACTCATGCACATGCACACTCACACATGTGGTCACAGGCACATGCACACATATGCACATGCATACATATGCACATGCGCACATGGACACACATCTATATAGGCACACACATGGACATGCACACACATGCACATGGGCATACATGCACATGCACATACATGCACATGGGCATACATCCACATGGGCACACATCCACTGCACACACATGCACATGGGCACACATGCACATGGGCACACATGCACATGCACACAATGCACACACATGAACATACACACATATGCACATGGACACACATGCACCTCACACACACCTATATGCACCCACACAATTATGCGCCTATATGCACACACAAAGAGGAGATAAGCACTCAGTGTCCTGTTCTACTAAGCTCCTTTGATTCTGTCCTGGGGTTATCATCAGTTCACAGATCCGACATCTGCTTTTCAGAGCTCTCATTTCTTCCTTTAGATTTTCAGCTCAATTGAGGCCACTTCCATTCTGCTCAATTCAGGGACATTACTGGTGCTTACTTACCCAGGCACCCTTTTCCGGAGCCCTGGAACATGCCTCTTCAGGACATATTGCTAGCTTTGTAAGCTGTCATTGCTACCTTTTTAGAACAAAGGCGTAATTAGAGATCATTTGTAATAAAAGCCACTTCTCTGTTTCTGATGGAAGATTCTTTGTGTCTTTGTTGACCTCTTTGAAAACTACAGAAAAATATAAAAATCAATCCATCAAAAAAAAAAAATCACAAAACTCAACACCTCATCCAAACAGCTTCCCCATCCCAGACTGAGGCGCCCTCAGAAGGAGGCTTCCTTGGTCTTTCATCTAAGGCCAGTGTGAAAGCTTAGGTAGTCCCTGGGACCACTTTAATCAATTTAATGAGATTTGTCGACTTTGGGCTTTGGGATAGTACAAAGAGACACTCAGATGTGAGCGGCGAGCCGATGCTTTCTCAACACGTTGGACTGAAAACAGCTGTATGTGCAAGAGAAGTCAATGATGGTCCATTTTGGCTGGATTGATGCATTCTGAAATGCGCTGTTTATTCCTGAAGGTGTGGCAAAGCCAGCTGGTCTCCCTAGCCAGCATCATTTCCTTTACAAGGTACTTGTGAGAAAAGATGTGTACAGTGATGGACCTTTGTCAGTTCAAAGATTTTCCCTCTTTATTCTAAAGCCCCATTGTGAATTCACAGGGCTTAAAATAGGTATTGCTGTCCCTTTCATTTTATCTTTCTAAAGAAAATCAAAGATGGGGGAGTTTGTTGTTTTTTTTTCTCTTCCCAATGAGCTTGTGTGGTGTTTGTACATTTGTTTTGTTTTGTTTTAACATCTCAGCTGATCTCTACTGGCTCAGCAGGAACTGCTCTTCTAGAGCGTGGCTCTTCTGGAGTTTCATGTCTCCTTTGCAGAAACCTGGACACACTCTTTGCCCTTCAGTAATTCAGTTCAGCTTATTGTAAAATGATGCAAAGAAGAAAACCCTCAAGTGCATTCAAACTATTTTATGTGTATGGGTGTTTTTTCCTGCATGATTGTTTTTGCACCACTTGGGGGACTGGTGCCCACAGAGGCCAGAAGAGGATCCTCTAGCACTGAAGTTACAGATGGTGTGAGCCACCTCGTGGATGGGGGGAATTGAACCAAGTCTTCTTAACCGTTGAACCACCTCTTCAGCTCCCTACAATCACACTTCAAAAAAGATCTGAGAGTGTCAATTCCCCTTTCATTTACTCTTAAAGCTGAAGAATTTGTCTTCCTATAGTCCCTACCACTAAGAATGGTTTTGGGGATCACACAGGGGCTTTGGCCTAGTGCTGAGATCACCCCTCCCCCACTCTGCAGCTCAGCTGGTTTTGAACTTACAAATTTCCCATCTTAGCCTTCAGAGTGTTGAAATTATAGTTGAGCATTACCATTCTTGATTTCCCATCTTTGACTATTTCTATTCACAACTTTTGCTTCAACAGAACCCAGATAAATAGAACAGGCTTTGGACATGGCCATTGTGTTCTATATAGGGTGATAGTTAAAAAAAAAAAAAGTTCTTGTCTGCGTGACCAAAATAACAGTCTCGTGAGTATTACTAATTGCTGTTTATTTCTGTCAGCCTGAGGAATTCTCCTGCAGGCACTTATTTCTTATTGAGAATTCCTTGCCCCCTGGAGTCTCCATGTATTATGTTTTTTTTTTCTTATCTGACATACAATCCATACTTTAAAGCCTATCTTTTATCCATTCGATACAGTTTAAAGTTTTGTTGACTGACAGTTTATGAAAACAAGACATGTTCATTTTTTCAAAACCGAGGAAACAGAGTAATCTCTTAGCAGCACACACACAAAAAAATCCCCACCGGTGACACCATCCAGTTTCCTAAAAGAAACATATTGTTCACTAGCTCCTAAAACGTGATTCAAAACACTCGCGACAGGTGAACGAAAGGGGGGGAAATTAAGATACGGCACAAACAAAGAAGCATTAATAATTCAGGTAAATACAATCTGTGTACAAAAGAAACTGTCAAGGTAACTAACTGACTGATTCTGCAGGACAGGACATTTAGGCAGTGGGAAACGAGCTGAGTTTGAACAGTCTGTGCTCTGTGCAAAAGCCCTACACAGTTTGAATTCTCTCACTAGATCTCCTTCTGATCCACGTGTTCCTATGGCGTGCATGCACATACACGTGTGTTTGCATGCGTGCACATACATGCGCGTGCACATGGAGGTCAGAGGCTGGTGGTGGGTGTCTTCCCTGCTCACCCTTCACCTTTTTCGTTGAGACAAGGCCTCTCTCTTCAGCCCAGACCTTGTTGATTCTCCAGTCCAGCTAGCCAGCTTGCTGGGGATCTGCTCTGCCTCCATTCCCTGCATGCTGGGTTTACAGGGGCTCTGCCATGATTGCTGGGCATCCATGCGGGTGCTGGGGATCCGAACTCTAGCCCTTAATGCTTGCGTACCAAGTACTGTTTTGCGTACTGAGCCATAACCCCAATCTTGAATTTCCTCTTTCAAGTTTACTCATTGCTCTAGTAAGCATTTGCCTCCACATCCAGCCTTTCTGAGGCTACGTAGGCTGGAGAGTCTCCTCTGTGGCACACATAGTTGTGAGCTTTAAGGGACTGGCAGTGAGGGACTCTCTACTGTTCTTTAGTGATGTGTACCTTATTGTCACTAGCTGTAACTGACCGGTACTCTCACATGTGTCACGTTCCATTGGTGGTGGCTCTGAGAGGAGCTTTCCCTATAATCTGAATGATTCAATCTTCAAGTCACTATCTAAAAACATTATTGTGGAAGTTGTCTGTAAGGGCTAGCATAGCAGCCTGTATTGACAAAGATTAAAATGAGAGGATATGTGCTCAAGATAATTTAATTAATGAATTAATAAGTCAATAATTAACTAATAAGTGAATTAATTCATGGTTTTCGTGACAGGGTTTCTCTGTAGCTTTGGCTGCCCTTGAACTCAGAAACCTGCCTACCTCTGCCTCTGACTGCTGAGATTAAAGTTATGTACCACTATAACCTGGTAAGATCCATTATTTTTAAGGAGAAACTTTGGGTTTGGAAGAGTTACGCTCAATTTAGAATACAAACTGGTTTTACAGTTTTGATCTGCAGTGATCCTCAAAGATTCTGAACTAAAGGTGTGGTTGCCAACTGGGAGCTTCGAAACAACCAGAGGTGGGGTCTAATGGAAAGAAATGGAGTCATTAATGGCTGGCCTAGGTGGGGATCTTAGGGCCCCGCCCCTTCCTCTCCTGCTTCCCTGGTTCCAGTAAGGGACCGGTCTATTGCACCCACAGGCTTCCATATGAGTACTGCTTTATCACACTCCGGAAACAACCAGAGATCAAAACCATGAGCACAAAGGCCTTCCATCCTCCGTGTTCATTTCCTCAGCTACTGTGCGTGGGTGTCTACGCATGGGTGTCTATGCGTGGATGTGTCTGAAATCAAGGTCAGTTGTCTTCCTTAGTCCTTTCCCACCTGCTTATTTTTAACTGTTTCCTGAGACAAAGTCTCTCCTTTCACCTAGAGCTTGCAGACTTGGCTATGCTGGCTGAGCAGCCAGGAATCCTCCTGGCTCCACCTCCGAAACACTGGAATGACAGACACGGAGATCTTACTTTTATGAGGGTGCTGGGGACTGACCACAGGTCCTCATGCCTCCTGTTGTTCTGACTGACCACTTGCTTTGTCTAGCTTGTCCCATCTGTTGGGACAATGGCTGAACCAGCAACGCTCCTTAAGACCATTAGCTTGATGGTAATGGGGCGAATGACTTTGCTCTCTTGGGTTTCTGGTGTTATGAATAGAGTTGGTTTTTTGTTGATTTTTTTTTTTTCTCTTCTACAATCTCAGGCTTCAGGCTTTTCCACTTTGTGAAATCAAGGACATTTGTTCCTGTTCAACTGAGCTAGCAAGCTCTCTCTCTTATTGCTTGTTGCCTGCTTGTCTGTTCCATTTGCCCTCCTGGTCTTACAGCTTTTAATGTCTGCTTCGTCACGGTAATAATGTATAAGAGGGAGAGATAAATACACAGGTTCAAGTTGTCATATTTTCTTAAGTCAGCTTAGATGATTGCAGAGCACCTGACACATTCACAACTGTAGAATCCTTCAGAAGAAAACCAACTGTATAACACACGTGGAGTTAATGGTGAGAAACCCTTTCTACTCTCACTCTGTCATGATAAAGCCCATATACAATAACTATACTTACCTATTTATCTATCCATCTGTCTGACTTTCTTTTTTGTTGTTTTTTGTTTGTTTGTTTATTGAGACAGGGTTTCTCAATAAACAAACAGAGCTCTGAGTGTCTGGGAACTCGTTTTGTAGACCAGGCTGGCCTCAAACTCACAGAGGTCCTCCTGCTTCTGTCTCCTGAGTGCTGGGATTAAAGGTGTGTACCACCATGCAAGCTCGTTTATCTTTCTGTCTATCACCTATACATGTAGCATAATATATTACTATACCTAATATCTATAAGGGATATAGCTGAGTTACTATAGCACTTTAAAATATTATATTACATTACTGCCTGTCACCTATCAATTGTATATTAGTTATATATTTATAGGCATATATGCTTTCTAGATACTAAACATTCATATACTCCAGAATTTTCTATGTATATATAAACACATAAATTGCATCCTTACTCTTTTATTCTTTTTACAAAACCAGCTATTATACTTATAGTCATACACACTCGTGTTTGCCCGTGGTAGTATTTGTAATGCTTTCTCTTATTTTCAGTGACAGTGGCACAGTGTCTTAGGGTTTCTATTCCCGCACAAAACGTCATGACCAAGAAGCAAATTGAGGAGGAAAGGTTTTATTTCTGCTCATCACCAAAGGAAGTCAGGACTGGAACTCAAGCAGGTCAGGAAGCAGGAGCTGATGCAGAGGCCACAGAGGGATGTTACTTATGCGGTCTTGCTTCCCCTAGCTTGCTCAGCTTGCTTTCCTATAGAATCCAAGACTACTGGCTCAGGGATGGCACCACCCACAAGGGGCCCTCCCACTCTTGATCACTAATTGAGAAAATGCCTTACAGCTGGATCTCATGGAGGCATTTCCCCAACTGAAGCTCCTTTCTCTGTGATAACTTCAGCTTGTGTCAAGTTGACACACAAAACCAGCCCGTAAAGACAGTTTGTGAATGTGGTTGGTGTACCACACAACTCCACTGGACATTGGGATCTGAATCGTCACTAATCTTTTGTTCTTACATGGGTTGCTGACCTCCCTGTAATCTCACATACATGCTGACCAGCTTTCCAGAGTAAGATTTTCAGGGTGATGGGCACATGAATTTGTAGATGTTGCTAATAGTTTTTCATAAAAGTTAAACAGTTTGTGCTTTTGTCAGCAATGGTGAGGAGGACTCTTAGCTCCCAAGCTGACATTGGGGTTCTAGACTATAGCCAACAGATTCTCTCTCTCTCTCTCTCTCTCTCTCTCTCTCTCTCTCTCTCTCCATTTATCTATCTATCTATCTATCTATCTATCTATCTATCTATCTATCTATCTATCTATCTATCTATCTATCTATTTGAGACAGGGTTTCTCTGTGTAGCTCTGGCTGTCCCGGAACTCACTCTGTAGACCAGGCTGGTCTCGAACTCAGAAATCTGTCTGCCTCTGCCTCCCGAGTGCTGGGATTAAAGGCATGCGCCACCACTGCCTGGCTGGAGTTCTCTCTCTAATGGACATTTTTCTTATGGGACTGAGCATCTTGGTGTATGTTTAGGAGTAGTTGTTGCGTTGTCCACTCTGGCCATTTGTGTTTCTCCATTTTTTTTCCTGCTGATTTTGTTCTTCAGGATTTCTTGGAACTCTATACTTTCGGCAGATTCACTCAGAGCAAGGACCTCCATCATGTGACCCTCCCCACCCCCCAATTTGTGTCCATGGACAAAGGCAGAACTTGTGACTGGCATCTAGCCAAGGGATATTGACAAAGCTGACAAGATTAGGAATAATTAAGGTCCTTAAATTTTTTTTCCATAAGAGATGATCCTGGGCTGCCTTTCCTCAACCAGGTGGGCAGTAGGAGGGGGTGGAGACGGTGGAGGGCACTGCCGCTGCTGCTGAAGAAGCAGTGAACTTTGCTGACACATGATGGAGTTTGGAAACATCTCACTTAAGTAAAGTCTCAAGGTGAGATCACAAGTTGTATGTGTGCACATGGGCCTGCCTATCTCTCTCCTCTCTATTTCCTCTCTCTCTCTCCCCCTCTCTCCTGTGTGTGAAATCTCTCTCTCTCTCTCTCTCTCTCTCTCTCTCTCTCTCTCTCTCTCTCTCTCTCCCCCCTCTCTCTCTTCTCTCTTTATCTCTCTCCTTTCTCTCTCTCTCTCTCTCTCTCTCTCTCTCTCTCTCTCTCTCTCTCTCTCTCTCTCTCTCTCTCCCCCCCTTCCCCTCCCTCCCTCTCTCCCCTCTCTTCCCTCTCTCCCCTCTCTCTCTTCTCTCCCTCTCTCTCTTTCTCTCTCTCTGAAATCTCTCTCTCTCTCTCTCTCTCTCTCTCTCTCTCTCTCTCTCTCTCTCTCTCTCCCCTCTCTCTTTTTTTTTTTTTTTTTTTTTTTTGGTTTTTCGAGACAGGGTTTCTCTGTGTAGCCCTGGCTGTCCTGGAACTCACTCTGTAGACCAGGCTGGCCTCGAACTCAGAAATCCACCTGCCTCTGCCTCCCGAGTGCTGGGATTAAAGGCGTGCGCCACCACGCCCAGCTCTAAGCCCAACTCTTGAGTATGAAATGGAGGTGGCGGAGCTCTCACCGGGGTCCTGATGCAGCATCTCTGCGTCCATAGAAGGAGGCACACTCTTTGTGCACAGGTTCATTCAGTATTTCCAGAGAAAGAGCAGAGCCTGAGAAATTCATTAAATATTACCACAATAAGAAGAAGGGACAAACCACAAGAGAAAAACAATCTGTGCAGAAGGCTTCACTGCAAGCCAGACTGTTTCAGTGTTTATAAATACTCGTCTGTGGAGAGAAGTGCGTGTATTACAGTAATTATGCATTAGTGCCTCATTAGTGGGGGTTACAGCCACGCTGCTGCTGTTTTCTCTGGTGTATTTCTGATAAGTTAGCATTTTTAAAGTCTTATTTAAAATGTAATAAAAACAGAGGAGAGAGTGTATGTTCAAGAGCATATGATTTGTAATTCCTTCTGCTGTGTGAAGAAAGTAGACCATGGGTTTCTGTGCCTCCAGAGAGAATAAGGAATTGCCTTTCCCCTCAGAATCAGAGCCCAATTACTTACAAACTGCCAGTCATAGCAGAATCTTGATACCATTCTACTGTTATTTACATTTAAATTCTAGGTGTCCTAAATACATTGTGAGTGTAGACCAGCACTCCCAGTATTGCCCTCATCTGGCTTGATCATATAGTCTAAATTCAAAATCCCTGAGCATCCTCACTGGACTGCCTGAGAGCCAATGTAAATATCAATATTCAACAGGTATAAAGAGATATAGCTTGTATTTTTAATAAAACTTTTATTTTTCTATTAATCTCTCTCTCTCTTTTTCTCTCTCTCCCACCCTCTGTGTGTGTGTTTTGTGTATGTGTGTGTGAATATGTGAGTATGTTAGTTTATGTGTGTTAGTGTGTGTGAGAGTGTGTATGAATGTGAGTATGTGAGTGTGTGAGTTGTGTGTGTGAGTGTGTGTTAGTGTACATGAGTGTGTGAGATGTGAGAGTGAGTGTGTGTGAGTGAGTCTGTGTGTGTGAATGTGTATGTTAGTGAGTATGTGTCTTAGTGTGTGAGTTGTGTGTGTGAATGTGTGAGTATGTTAGTGTATGTGTGTGAGTGTGTATGAGTGTGTGTGAGAGTGAGTCTGTGAGTGTGTGTGTGTGTGTGAGAGTGAGAGAGAGAGAGAGAGAGACGTGTGTGCAGGTGCTTGAGGAAGCCAGAAGAGTGTGTCAGCTCCCTAGACCTGGAGCTACAGGCAGTTTCAAAGTCACCCCTGTGGCTGCTAAGAGCCAAATTCAGGTCCTCCTGAAGAGCAAAAGAACCCTTAACTGCTGATCTTTCTTTTCAGCTCCATAATTTACATTTCTACGAATATCTTTGTGATCTTTATTAAATCTGTGGATACGAAGCAGACATTTGCATCTGCCTGCTGGATATATAGATATCTTGTAGACCTTTAGAGCTGAACAAGACCGAGCAGAAGTCATTATCTTCTCATATAAGCTTGGACCCTTCTTGATTCCATCTCAGACAATGGTGTTGCCATTGCTCAGTCACTAAAACAAGAGACATCAACGTTGATTCCATCACACCCTTGCCAAGATCCACTGCCTTGCATTCTTCTAGACTTTCACCCACGGATTTGCAGTTATATTTTTATGTTTTTGTGTTTACCTTTGGGTACTCGCCCCTTTTTTTGTTTATACTATGTGTGACAGGAAGGATGGAGGTCCTTGGCTGTGACAGGAAGGATGGATGTACTTGGCTGTGACAGGAAGGATGGAGGTCCCTGGCTGTGACAGGAAAGATGGACGTCCCTGGCTTTGACAACCTGCCCTCAGGGATGCTCTGTACAGCAGGCTGTGGACAATGATCAGGAGTATGGGCTTGGGTCCTCTGAGCTCTCACCAGCTTCCTGTTCTGGTCTTGGTGGTTTGTCCCAGTCATTTGGCTACACACCCTTCAGGACCACCAGAACCTTCCCTGCCCACATCCGGGCCTCTGCTCTCCTCACTCTGTCATCAAAGAGGACACGAAACCTCTGTGTGCTGACGTCTAGAGAAATGTGATCAGAAAGGAAACAAGAGCAGGCTGATTTCAGCCAACCGTTGTGCTGGAAGGAGGAGTTATCAGGGCATATGGGCTTTCTTAGAAAGCGTACAGGTTTGAGATTTGTAAGGGAGAGATTTTTCTAAAACTTGAGGGAACACTTGACAGACAGTTTGTATGTACTTTGCATGTAATTAACTCTTGCTGTATGCTAAATTTTCCTTTAAATTAAAAAAATCTGTTCGAAAAATGGTAATAAACAAAAGTGTTAGGAACTGATTTTTACAGCCACGGAGATCAGCGATGTGTTAGCTTGGGGTGCCAGGTTAAGTCAGGCAATTTCTTGGAATAAAACTCCAATGATCTTTTTAACTTCAGGGCACCCCTTACTATTTGCAACCGCTTATCTGTGTGAAGCAATTCTCTGCAACAAGAACAAAATATACACATGCAAAGAAATTTCCTCAAATAATGACCAGGGTGCTGCTGTGACAGCCGCCGTCACCTGACGCAGCATTCTTCAGATTCTCTCACAAACGAAATTCTTCCCATTCTCCTTTAAGGACTTCACGTCAAGTACACGGAGGGTGATTTGATTCATGAACTCATTGCTTACTAATAAAAAACTAGTTTCAGAGTTTTCATTTGGGAGGTGTGCTGGTTGCTATTAACCTGACACAAATCTAGACGTATCTGGGAAGAGGAAGCCTTAATTAAGAAAATACCTCCATATGACAGACCTGTAGGCAAGTCTGTGAGCAGCGTGTGTGTGTGTGTGTGTGTGTGTGTGTGTGTGTTTCACTGTGCTGTGCCATCCCTGTGCATGTGGTCCTGCACTGTGTAAGAGAGCAAGCTGCTATCCCTCCAAGCTCCACCCCCCATGGCCTCTGCATCAGTTCCTGACTCCAGGTTCCTGACTCCAGGTTCCTGCCCTAGGTTCCTCATGGATGGACTGTGAACCTGGAAGTGTGAGCAAAACAAACCCTTTCCTCTGCAAGTTGCTTTTGGTCACTATGTTTTATCATAGCCACAGATATGCTAATTAGGACAGCAGCCTTTCAGGTAGAATTCAATGTGTGAACTCCCTTTCCTTCACATGGAAGTGGCTTTGCCATTGTTTTTTTTTTGTATTTTTGATAATTTTGACTGAGATCTAATGGTTGATGTTTTTTTTCATTGTTTTTGTTGTTTTCATTTTTAAGACATGTTTTTACATTTTCCCTAGGCTTGTCTTGAGGTTTCAGATTTAGACAATCATCCAGCTTCAGCCTCCTAAGTAACAAGAGCTTCAGGATAAACCACCACACCAGTTCTGTGTGAGTGCGTCAGGCTGGGTCTCGCTGTGCCACCCAGGCTTGCCTTGAGCTTGCTGTTAGCCCAGGCTTGCCTTGAGCTTGCTGTTAGCCCAGGCTTGCCTTCAGCTTGCTGTTAGCCCAGGCTTGCCTTCAGCTTGCTGTTAGCCCAGGTTTGCCTTCAGCTTGCTGTTAGCCCAGGCTTTGTTGCCTCACCTGGCATTCATGGTGGTTTTGATTTGTATTTCCCTGAAAGTTGGTGAAATTTAGTCTTTAAATGCACCTGTTGGCATTCTGTATCATGCTATAATGTATAATGGACTGTATACATGAGTACTAGACTATGCACACCTTGTACATGGTCACTATATATCTTGAAGTGTTTTCCCCTAGAAATGTCTATTTGGGAATCTTATATTCGGAATTGATTCATTTTTGAGTTGAACTTTGTATGTGATGAGAGATAGGAGTCCTGCTTCAAAAGCGATACTTTGCAAGCAGATGTCTCATCTCCCTCTACTGGAGATACTGTCCTTTTCCGGCATTTTTGTCTGTGTGTCTGTCTGTTTTTGTTTGTTTGTGTGTCATCATTGAGAATGGGCTGGCTACAAACACAAAGATTTCTTTCTAGGATGTTGTTCTGTTCCATGGGTCTATATTTGCTTACCATGCTCTCTCAGTGACTACAGCTGGGTTTCATAACCAGTACAACATTTATCTATGTACAAGTGGACTGCAGCATTTGGCCTTCCATCTCAGAGCATTTACTATCAGATGCTTACACTGGACCGCTCAAATGAGTTACCTAGACCTCCAAAAGAAGAGGGTACATGACCCACCCTCTTTCTGTCTTAACTGCTGTTCTTAACACATGGGAATATAACTTGAAACTAAATATTTGGTCACATTGTTCTTGAAACCTACCAAATTTAAGTTAGCTCAAACTTGCACCTTTTTAGAGTATTCCTAAGTAGATCCCAGTGTTTGCTGATGGCTTTTCTTACCTGCAGACACTAGTGTTAAGTAACCCTTCCATCTGATTCATGTGCTCCATCAGTTCGAGATTTAAACTAGGCATCCTAATCTAGTGGAAACTGATACTATATGTCTTCCATCCTAATCTAGTTCAAATTGATACTGTCTTCTCTAGTCACTAGAGCTGGATCTTCTAGTTTTCTTGTATTGGCCTGAAAAAAAATATCATTTGAATACTGTCCTCATTACTTGAATAATCAAATGCTTCTTTTAAAGATGGATTGAAACCCCAAAATCTGAGTCCACATAGTGAAGAGATCATTTGACACTTATGCCATGGGGTGTAGTACCACTCAGCATCCCACTGTCTTTAGAAAGCCATCAATTAGAGTGTTTCCGCATCTCCATTCCTGCCAGTGTACTGTTTTGTATTTTTAGCAAGAAGTGGTGGTTTCCCCTGAAGTGAATATACTTTCCTTAAACACCCAAAGAGATTTGTCTCAGCACCCTCAAATTCTAAAACATGAAGGTCGGCATTATGAGTACAGAGGGATTCACAATGGGGTTAGAAGCTCTCAAGGGAGCCTTGCCTTTCATTTAGGGCATTGGTGATTTTCTTTCTGCAACATGATTGTGAGTCCGGAAGCTGAAAGACCTCAAGTGCTTCTGGTTTTCCTTCTGGAAAGAGATTAAAATGGACAGTTACACACCCCAAGATGTAAATAGTGCACCAAATTGTAGAGGAGTTAATTCGAATTCATTGCTTCTTAAGATGAGCGTGTTAGTTGAGAGAGGTTTTTTTGGCAAAGTAAAAAGAATGTTGCCAGGGAATTCATTTCCTTCATGTGATTGATACTTAAAGGCAGTAAGAGTCGTATATTTATGAGGTTCACGTGGCATGTGGACTCTCTAACGTCTCCCCTGAGCAGTCTCTCTCATGATGAGAGAAAAGAGCGGCAAAGACTTCGCTCTTAACTTAGGCTAATGATGCTTTCTGGACTTGGTGTTTACTGTGCTCGAGTTGTTAGATTTGATGTTTAAAGAGTTCTGCATTGGATTAAATTTCAAATGCTAGACTTGAAGACATTTTTTTTTTTCCCAAAACAGCGAAGCTGTTTCATTAATAGTTCATGGAAACTTACCTCTTGAAAAGCTGTTCTGATGTTTTTTAGAACCTACTGTGGGTTATTCAACACTGTGCCGCTTAGGCTCTGACAGAATGTTGAAATCTGTTTTGTTTTCTGGTTTGACCAACCCAGGAGAAACCTTGACAGAATGTCTCCTGAATGAAATGTACATTTGAGTTGCAGAGGTGTGAATGGCTAGCATTTCTGATATAGCATGTTGGAGCTATGTTGGATTCTAAGGTACATTACATGTGAGTAAGAAGAGTGAGTGACAGCCAAAGATAGGCTTCCCTGGTTCTGCAGTTCTCGGAGGCTTAACCTCACCAGCCACGCAGGGCAGTAATTAAAGAAAAAGTAGCCTTTAAGCATCCCTTAGGTGCCCCTCTTGAGGGTCACCCTGATGTGCAACTCATGGTTCAGTCCTCTCTTCACCAGGCAGGAGGCCTTGGAGGCTTTTTAGTGCAGGGTCCCCAACCAAATGGTCAACGATATCCTTGACTCAGGTTTGGAAGCTGTGAAGCACAGACATTCAGAATTTATCCCAGGGAGCTGAAAACCCTGTTTTCTGAGAAGATGAGCCCAGGAGCCAGGACTCCTGCACCCTGGCCTCTCCACAGACACGTGCGGTACCCGTCACCTTGTGCAAGCTTCCTGATCTTTCAGAGACTGGAGAAGTATAGATTCATGGCTCACATAGAAGGTGGGCAATGTGAGAGACCTACAAGAGAAGAATGCATTAATATTTTAATAATGTTCAGAGCAGAGCATGAACAGTTGAAGAAAATGTGCTCTCGAGGGAGAGATGAGTTTAAGATGAGAATGAATTCCTGCAGTGTAAGACAATCAGCTAAGAACTGTGGCCTGACCTTCAGCCCATCCATCCATTTCCCAATTTTTAAGAGCAAAAACATCTTCTCCATTCCTTTCCTGTCATGCTTTTTCCAGGTTACAGAAGATACTTTTTTTTTCCTGTCAAAAGTAGAATATCTGGAAAATTGAGAATATTACAAGGAGATAAAAATAACTTTATTGCTCAGAGTAAAGTCAAATTATAGATTAATATGATTGTGTGGTCTTCAAGCCCCTGCATGATTATTTGTGGTAATTTTGTGTATTATATTGTACACAACTCCTTGTTTTATATTATTATGTTTTGTGACTATTTTTCATAAACTAGACATTCTTCTAAAATGTAATTAGTATGACATACAAAGCTTATTGTATACATTTACATTAGACTTCATGGTTTAGTTTAAAATGCAGAGTTTGCATTAACAATTAATTTTTGGTGTGATTATATAGATAAATAATTGTACTTCACAGTTCATACACACCATATTTATGGAGATATTATTATGTGCTAGATGACTGATATATTCATAGGAAGGAACAGTACACACAATGGTGAATGATAATCCAGCCTCACCTAGTCGTTTATTGTCATTACCAGCATATGTCTACATATGTCTACAGACAAGCTGATGTGTTGTGATGTTTCTTTATCTTCGGCCACATTGCAATCTGTTTTCTTTATCATTCTTTTGTAACTTGTTCAGTGAATCGCTGCTGTGCACTGCGACCACTGCCATCGTCTCTTTAAGATTACTGTGAGAAGATCCTTATGTAACTTCTTTTGCACATTTTAAGTCATTCGCCTGTGACAACTTCCTAGAATGTCGTACTGTCACTTAAAAGAGTAACTACAGCTCTCAGCTCTCCACCCAGAAGCAGAGACCATCACAGAAATCCACAGCTGCTCAAACTGCAGAGATCAGCTGACTGCAGGGTTGCCCTGGCCTCCTCTAATGCATGGTCAACACAAGCCCTTTACTGAAGCTTCAGGGATCACCATGGAAGAGTGTGCCTGGGGTAGAAACACTGTGAGAGTCAGAGGACTAGGAGGCCTGCTGCAACATAGTATCTTCTAAAAGACAGGGAAGCTGTATCCATGAATTCCTCACAACATCATTGCCTAATCAAGACCTGAACAATGACAGTATACAAAGCAGATGGCAGAAGTCTTCGAGGCTCCATTCCTACAGGAAGGAGTGAATACAGGTTAGAGGAGAAGAGAGTGTTCTCCAGGCACAGGTGGTTGATCATCTGATCCCAAGTGGACAGCCATATAAACACTAAATAAACCCTGCAAGTAGAATTTATACATACATATATGTGTGTGTGCTTATACTGTGTAAGCTGTGTTTCGGCTACATGCAGAACACCACACACACACACACACACACACACACACACACACACACACACAGGAAAAGAGGCCATGAATTCTGAGGGAATGAGGGACACAGAAGGAATTGGAGGAGGTAAAGTGGGGTGCAAATGAAGCTAACCTAGTACACATATATGAAATTCTAAAAAAAAAAAAAAATGTAAAACTTATGTAGGAGCTGGAGGGTGGAGAGGTGGTTAAGAACATGTACTGTTCTTGCAGAGGACCCAAGTTGGGTTCCCAACACTCACATTAGGTGGCTCACATTAGTTACCTCCTGTAACTCCAGCTACAGTGGAGCTGATGCCCTATCTGGTCTCCATGGGCACACTTACTCATGTTCATCATACACACTGCACCCTCTCCTGCAGTTAAAACTAAACTAAGCAAACTGCATGCATTTAAATTTTTCAGTTTACTTGTAAAATGATAAATTTCAGTCCTAATAGCAACATAAGTGCCATTTTCTTTTTACCATGGAAAAAAAGGATATCATTGCCATTTTAATTTGACGTGTTCCCTTAATGTTTTGCTGGTAACTTATTTTTATTTATTGGCATTGAGTCATGTGAACTTTTACAATATTAAAGACACTAACTTTCTGCTGCATATAGCTTCTTAGTCTGAACTTTGGTTTTAATTTTTTTTTTTGGGGGGGGGGTTCAAGACAGGGTGTTTCTGTATAGCCCTGGCAGTCCTGGAACTCACTCTATAGACCAGGCTGGCCTCAAACTCAGAAATCCACCTGCCTCTGCCTCCCAAGTGCTGAGATTAAAGGCGTGCGCCACCAGTACCCTGCTGGTTTTAATTTTTTAATTTTTATTTAATTAATTTTATTAATTAATTAAGTTTCATTAAAATTTTAATTTTATTTAATTTTCCACATTCAGCAGTCGTATATTTTAATTTATTCAGATTCACCAGTCTTATATTGTAGCCTTAGGTTTTATGTCAGAAAACACATTCTATGCTATTACTCCTAAATTATATATACTCATATTTTATATGATTTCATTTTACATTTTACATTATTAGTGTAAGAAACATCTTTTATTTTAATAAATAATAAAAGGTAGAGATTAATTTTCTATTCTTAGCTCAGCAAACACTTTGTCTTCAGCCACAGAGCCTCTCTACATGAGCCTGGGAATGAGCTTGTCTGGTCTGCGGAGCTCTGAGAAGACGCTGAGAGCTTTGCTGGCTACTGTTCATTTCAACAGGGATGACCACCTGCATCCGCTCTCCATGAGCAACCACCTGCTCTGCAAGGGTGACCACCCACTTTCTACAGGCGACTACTCACCTCCACGGGTGACCACCTGCTCCGCACAGACGACCACCGGCTCTCCACGGGCAACCACTTCCCCTCTACAGGAGACCACTCACATCCACTCTCCCCGGGCGACCACCACCTCTCTACAGGCGACCATTCACGTCAGCTCTCCAAGGGCAACACCGGCTCTTCTTTCTGTTCTCTTTCTTGGTATTTCCTTGGGATTCCTTTCTGATTTCCTCCTTCCCTTTATTTAGTTACTATCCTGCTTTATATAGTCTTTTAGAATTTGGTATTCCAGAGGTTTGTTGTTGTTGTTGTTGTTGTTGTTGTTGTTTTCTTTTAAATTACCAAGAAGATTCCTTTCTTGTCTTTGCGCAGTCAAAGCGAGCGTCGCACTGCTGGGCAGCACCACACCCCCTCCAGAGCGCCTCCCCCCCATCACTTTCTAATTTTGGATGATATGTTAGATATTTTAGTTTTTATAATTTAAATTTGGTGAAGGTTTCGTTGAGGTCTTAACATGCCATCAGCTTTTGTATACATTTAACTGGTTTTTGAAAAGACGTAGGAACTCATGGTCCTGACTGCTAGCTTTCCCCTCTGTTGTGTTTTAAAGTTTCTTCATGCTTTCCCATCGCATCCTGGGGACAGTCCTCAGTGTCACACTTCAGGACATCATTCTCATGTCTGTCCTGTTGGAGACTTTTAGTTTGATAAATGTTAGTATTTTAAATGCATAGGACTTTTTTTTTTTTTTTTTACATCAGGTATCTGCCTGCCATTTTATCTTTATGAGAGAGTTTCTGTTCAGTACTAGTTCAACCATTTTCCCATTTCCAGTATTAAAGCCTTGTTGAGGGCTCACCTGCCTCTGTTGCTTTCTTAGTTAGAGTTTTACCGCTATGAACAGACACCATGACCAAGGCAAGTCTTATAAAGGATGACATTTAATTGGGGCTGTCTTACAGGTTCAGAGGGTCAGTCCATTATCATCAAGGTAGGAACATGGCAGCATCCAGGCAGGCATGGTGCAGAATGAGCTGAGAGTTCTTCATCTTCATATGAAGGCTGCTAGGAGAATACTGACTTCCAGGCAGCTAGGATGAGGGTCTTATAACCCATACCCACAGTGATACACCTACTCCAACAAGGCCACACCTTCTAATAGTACCACTCCCTGGCCCAAGCATATACAAACCATCACATTCTGCCATGGGCCGGGCTCAGTGGGCCCTCCTCAATCCGTGCGAATCAGAGTCTCAGACAGATGCTCATGAAGTCGGATGGAAATTGACACACAGACCCGACGTGAGAGTGTGTAGAACCTGAGTGTACTTTTTCAAATCGAGCATCAAACTTTTATACAGAAGAAAAATAAGAAAAGCCAGGCAGACACATCTGCTGAGTTTCAGTGACACAAAACAAAGGATTGTATACATCAAAAGATGGCGGAGACCAGGCAGCTTAAGAAGGGAGCCAGGTGTAAAGCTAGTCTATTGTTAAACCCAATTCGCTAGGCTGATGTGTATTTGCCTTGTTTGGGTGAGACTCAGCTGCTGTCCTAAGTAATCACTCTGCAGACGAGCCCTAGCTCTGTTCTCTGTAATGCCTAATTAGTTTCACCATCTCTACTAGAAGTAAATTTGAATGTTACTGAATAGGTAACCTTCTTACTGAATTCCTACTGAATTCCAAGCTCTTTGGCTTCAAGGATTTTCTAGGATGTTGGAACACTGGTGGAGGCTCACCTATGATAAAATTCAATCTTTAAAGGCACTTATAATACTGAAAGAGAGCATACACCATACTAATGTGGGGATAGGGTTTGAGTATACGGGTTATGAGAATGCCAAGGTTCCAGGAGGCTAAGTTTCCTTGAAACTCTGCCTCATGAGTGCTTCCAGACCTCTCAGCCTGTCAAACAGATGTCACTGGAGTGGACGTGGCAACATTCCACTCCCTGGCCCCAATAGGCTTGTTCAAAAACGTGTCTATGGGGGCCATACCAAAACATAGCATAATGCAAAATACATTTAGTTCAAAATTCAAAGTCCCCATAGTCTATAGCAGTCTCAACAATGTTAAAAGTCCAAAGTTCAAATTCTCTTCTAAGAGTCATCCAGTCACTTAACTATAATTCCTAAAGCAAGACAGGAAACCAGCTGGGCAAACTCCAAACTTTTCATCTCCATATCTAATGTCAAAGCAGTCTTCAGATCTCCAACTCCTTTTTTTTCATCTTTGTTGACTGTTGGTTCAACTCCCTGTTAGCAGCTTTCCTCAGCAGATAACCCACGGCTCTGGCATTTAGAACATGTTGGAGTCTCCAAGGCAACTTCAGTGTTACAGCTTCTAGTTTCAATGTCTTCTGGGATCCTCCAAAGGGTGGCATCACTTCTCCAGCTCTGCCCTCTGTAGCACTCTAATCTTAGGTTGGTCCACTCCATTGCCACTGCTGTTCTTGGAGATCATCCTATGGTACTGGCATCTTCAATAAACTGGGGTCTTCTTCTACAACTAGGCTTCACCAATGGCCTCTCATAGGTTCTCTTCAGGGTGCCAAGCCTCAAATCCTTTGCATGACCCTTTCAGTCCTGGGCTGTTAACTGCAACTGAGGCTGCACTTTCACCAATGGCCTTCCATGGCCTCTCACAGTGCCAAGCCTCAGCTGCTCTTCATGATGCCTTCATGCCTTCAAAACCAGTACCACCTGGATAAGTCTTATGCATTACCAAGTCCAGCTGCTGCAGGAGGTACAACCTTGGCTATCTCTGGAACACAACTTTTTGTGCTCTCAGAAAACACTTCCCAGAAGATGTCACCTCAATGATGCTGGTCTCTTCTTAATCACCGCCAATTCCTTAGCTCCAACTAACCAGCATCAACTGTCCCAGGAATCCCTTCTATTCTGGACTCTAAAGCCAGAGCCATGTGGTCAAAGCTGTTCTAATAGTAATAAGGCTGTTGTAATAGTTGTTCTCTTACATAATCATCAGCTTTCTGTTTTCCAACTCTTTCACTGCCTAAGCTTGGCTGTCCTGGAACTTACTCTGTAGGCTGACTTTGAACTCAAGAGATCTGCATATTTGTCTCCTAAGAACTGGGTTTAAAGATGAGGTCCACCAAGCCTGAATTTAAGTTTTTCTTCACCTAGCACTTGCTGGCCTTGAACTCAGAGATCTGCTTGTCTTTGCCTCCTGGGATTAAAGACTTGTACTACCATGCCTGGACCTAAACTTAGCTGGGAGGGATCTTGCTCCAAGGTCCCTTAATTCAATTTAATATCCTTGAACACAGGATGTAGCTTCATTTCACGTCCTAGTGCCCCTTTAGTACTCAAACCATATAGTTTATATTTTTCCTTTCTCAGCTTGCTACACTTATTCAAAATGCTCGTCATGAGACTTCACCAGAGAACAAAGTCTATGCTGGGTGTTTCTGAGACTTCCTTTGTCAGTGCAATTAATCTGAGTCTCTTCACCTTAGCCTCAGGCAGACTCTTCACACGAGGGCAAAAATTAGCCACATTCTTCACCAAAATACCACAAAAACATTCTCTAGGCCATGTACTGAAATTCTTCTTTACTGAAACCGCTTGGGCCAGGTCTGCACAGTTCAAATCACTCTCAGTAACAAAGCCTTTCATAGTCCTACTAGGATAGCCCATCAAGCCCCACTTAAAGCATTCTGATGCTTTCCAAATCCTCAGTCCCCAAATCCACATGGTTCCAAACAAAAGCATGGTCAGGCCTATCACAGCAATATCTCAGTTCCTAGCACCAACTTCTGTCTTATTAGGGCTTTACTACTGTGAACAGACACCAGGACAAAACAAGGCAGCTCTTATAAGGCCAACATTTAATTGGGGCTGGCTTACAGGTTCAGAGGTTCAGTCCATTATCATCAATGGCAGCTTCCAGGCAGGCATGGTGCAGGCAGAGCTGAGACTTCTACATCTTCATCTGAAGGCTGCTAACAGAACACTGACTTTTAGGCAGCTAGGGTGAAAGTCTTAAGCCCACACCCACAGTGACACACCTACTCCAACAAGGCCACACCCACTCCAACAGGGCTACAGCTCCTAATAGTGCCACTCCCTGGGTCAAGCATATACAAACCATCACAGCTGCCCTCCCCCAACACCCCACTTCCTTCTTCCTCCCCTCTCCTATCCCCTCTCCATTTCCTCTCTAGGTACCTCCTCTCCTGAGCTTTTTATTTTTTTAAGTTTATTTATTTTATGTGGGTGTTTTGCCTGCATATGTGTGTATGCACAATGTGTGCAGTGCCTACAGAGCCAAAAGATACAGTCAGCTGTGAGCCACCGTGTGGATGGATTAAGAGAACTCACTTCTCTTCACCTGTGAACCACCATCTCTCCAGCCTTTACTTGACTTTACTTGACTCAGGGTCTGGCTGTGTACCCCAAACTGATCTCAAACTCACAATTCAAGTCTCTTGTTTACCCCCAGCCAAGGGCTGAGGTTTTAAGTGTGTACCATTACACCAGGCTGTATTGAGTCTCTCTAAATGTCACATAAGTCAATGACAGGTTGGATTTAGAGCCAGAGAAGATCCTGTTTTAACTACATAACTGGGCTGGTCAGTTTTTCTTCCGTATTTGTTTGTTTGTTTCTGTTTGTTTGTTCTTTCATCAACTTGACACAAACTAGAGTCATCTGGAAAGAGGGAATCTCGCTTGAGGAAATGCTCCATCCGATTAGCCTGTAGGTAAGTCTGTGCAGACATTTTTTTCTTGGTTAATGACTTTAGTCAGAGGGTCTAGCTTACTGGGAGTCATGCTTCCCCATGGCAGGTTACCCTGGGAGGTGTAAGAAAGGAATCAGACGGTGAGCTGAGGGACAAGTCAGTAGGCAGCACCCTCCGTGCCTCTGTGCTAGCTCCTGCTGCAGGTTGCTGCCTTGAGTTTCTGCCCCGCCTTGGGCTCAAGACGCCCCTTTCCATTCAGAGTCAGAAATAGCTTTGCTGGTGCCTGCTTCCTCCTCCACTCTACACTAGCGGGCTCCCTGCCTTCCTTTCCTGCTTGACCCCCCCTGCCCCATAAATACCTCAGACCTTCTGGACACTCCCCCGTTCCCTCTGAGGGTTCTGAGGAGGAGGCGCTGTATTTGGAGGCTACTTCTTTTATCTGATGCTCGCTGGCTAAGGTGAGGATGGGCTGTTTCTCTTTTGTTGCGGTCCTTATGTTAGATGAAATACTCCACCACTCTGAGGAGCACCAACCAAGGAGCACCAACCAAGGAGGACTAACCGAAGAGCATGAACCGAGGAGTACTAACTGAGGAGCACAAACAGAGGAGCACTAACCTATATACCGCTCCTGTTGGAACTGTCATTTTCACGTTTTCATGTGCTCCTTTTAGGGGAAGAATTACGAGTGATTTTTCTTACTGTGTGGGCTGTTATCGAATGGGCCTGCCTGCTGCTCAAGATCTTCATTTGTCTTCTCAGCTTCTGTGCTTTCTGTGCTTTTCATTCTCCCAAGGCCTATTTCTTGGACTAGAGAGATAGGATATCACTGGGAATTTTCCATACTTCCTTGCCAAATTGCAGCTGTGTGCGTATATAAGACCTTGGATCTTCTGTCTCTCTCATACTGATAATGTAGGAGGATAGGCTGGGTTGATGGCTTAGGAAGATGGAGCCCGGGGGATAGATCAGACAGGTAAGTCCTTGTTTTGCAAGTATGAGGATGTGACTTCAGTCCCAACTACCCACGTGAAACAGAACAGCTAGATGTAGTGGCTGAGTGGCTTGCTTGCAATCCCAGTGCTGGGGAGCCTGGCACAGGACGATCTCGGAGCTCACTGGTCAGCCTGCTTCACTAGTTTAAGGCCAGTGAGAGATCCTGTCTCAAAAAAATAGATGGACAGCATGGAGAAATGATGTCTGAGATTGACTTCTGGCCTCCACAGGCACAGGCAGGCACACGTATGTATGAGCAGACAGAGAGACACACGTACATATACACACATACACATGTACTCACATGCACACATACATGCTCACACATACATGCTCTCACACATATGTACATACATACACACATATGCATACACACCCACTCATGCACAGGCACATGCACCCACATACACACATGCACACACACATGCTCGTGGGAGCACACACACATACAGATAAAGGGGACTAACACAGCAGAATCTCTCAGTAAGCAGTCAGAGTGGCTTAATGTCTGAGGAAGAAGTAAATACTTTGTATCTTATAGTAACCTTTCTGTATTCAGGTCATGGTCTTCACTGCAACAACTTATTTGATAGGCATCAGGTGTTTAGTCATGTAGACTCCATTCTAAGGGAGTCTACAGAACCTGAAAATACATGTCTTAAGTGTTGCAGACTCTCTGTGTCAGAGTTTTGTCAAGAACAGTTACCATGACAGAGAGAAAGCCATTACTGCAGTTGCTGCCCTTCCCACTGCTTGAAATGGCACACAGCATCTATCTACTTTTGGAGTGTAGCAAGGTGGCCATGTATAGCCCTTTACTCATAAGACAGAGAAAGCCAAGCCAAACAGTGGGGCAAAGATGTCACTGCTGTCTTCACCGGCCTTTAGGTTCCCAGAGGGGTCTCTCTCTCTCTCTCTCTCTCTCTCTCTCTCTCTCCCTCACCCTCTCTCTTTTTTTTTTGGTTTTTCCAGACAGGGTTTCTCTGTATAGCCCTGGCTGTCCTGGAACTCACTTTGTAGACCAGGCTGGCCTCGAACTCAGAAATCCGCCTGCCTCTGCCTCCTGAGTGCTGGGATTAAAGGCGTGCGCCACCACGCCCGGCTCAGAGGTCTCTTCCTTTGTTTGGCAGGAACCACCTCTGCATCCGGCCCTGCAGCTGATTGAAAGGGTTTCCTCCCCCCCCCCATTAATTAATTGATTCACTCTATGTGATAGAAAGGATTTCTGTCTGTTGTTCATCCCACAGTCTTCCGATTTGGGGAAACAATGAGGAAACGTGACATTGATCAGCCATCTTGAATCAGAATCTTCAGCACGCTGGATAGAGTCTAAGAGCTGTTAAGAGTTGCAAAAGCGCGGAAGTCAATATCCTGCCCACTAGCTCTTCGAGCTGGTGAAGGAAATGTATACAAACTGTTTCTCAGTATTTGGATCAGTGATGGAATGCCACACGCTTTAAACATGCAGTCGTTATCGTTAGCGCCGTTTTTAGGCCTCGAGATTGCAGCCTGTTTGCTCGCTGGGCTGTAACCCGTCTGCATCTGGTCATGGTGATGTGAGCAGTGAGCGCCTCTGGTGCCCAGTGTCATGTTTCATTGCCCGCATCCGCTTTCAGTGGCTGCTGCGGTGGACAGATCCGAACAAGTTCACACTCACCTTGCTCTGAAGCTGGGCGGCAGGTGTCTCTGCGCTCTCTTCCCCAGGGCTGTCTTGGATGATGACTCTATCTGCATGCAAGTGCAGCCACAAAATGTGGGGGTGTCGTAACCTTAAGGTCAACCCTCAGCCAGTGTGCTGCGAAACCCAGTGACCAGTGTCCCAGCTTGCTGTCATTTGTGTGCACGAGCATGCTCCTCAGAAAACCCCTTGGGAAGCTGAGCAAATAAAATGCCTTTTAAAAATATTAAACATTTCTCCTCCTCCTCCTCCTCCTCCTCCTCCTCCTCCTCCTTCTCCTCCTCCTCCTCNTCTTCTTCTTCTTCTTCTTCTTCTTCTTCTTCTTCTTCTTCTTCTTCTTCTTCTTCTTCTTCTTCTTCTTCTTCTTCTTCTTCTTCTCCTTCTCCTTCTTCTCCTCCTCCTCCTCTTCCTCCTTCTCCTCCTCCTCCTTCTTCCTTCTCTTCTCTTCCTCCACCTCCTCTTCATATTCTATTATTATTATTACTATTATTATTATTATATTAGTGTGTATGAGTATTGTGCTTGTGTATGTGTGTGTACAACATGCATACCTTGCACCTGCAGAGGTCAGAAGGGGTCAGAAAACCTGAAACTAGCGCTTTAGATTGTTGTGAGTCTCCATGTTGGGCTGGAAACTAAACCTGGGTCCTCTAAAAGAGCAGTGCATATTCTTATTCAGTGAACCACTTCTGCAGCCCCTGGCAGCACATTTATTTTGTTTTTTTTCTCCCTGTCTTTGCTCTCCTTCTTGGAATCCTCTCCCTAGTGTTTTCTCAAGGCCTTGCTCCAGGCTCTCCTTTTGGTAGAACAGAAGCTAAGACTGTGATAGTAAAAGGCTACTTAAGACTTTGAAACACTGTTTTGAGTAAGGAGAGGTATTTCATAACAATCCTCAACTGCAGGAGGAAATGGTTAGAGAGTCAATCAGGAATCTCAGCGTTCTCCATTGATCCCCAAGAGTGTCCTTGGACCAGCAAGCCTGGCCACAGAACACAACACTGAGTCTCTGAGTCGCTCTGCTGGCTCTCCTCAGCACAGCCTCTTCTATCTTGGCAGGTGAATGGGGAGATGAGCCAGCACTTGGTTCTTTGGTGAGCATGGTTGGCTTATAGATTTTATGTAGCATATCCACGATAGCACATCATTTTCTCTGATAATTTTAATCTCTTTTTACCAGAATATAGAAATTTCATACTTTTAAAAACTGCACTTATTAATTTTCCTCTACCAATATGTTACCTTTGTTTATTGGAGTCCTTACTGTGGTTTTAAAACCCCTGGTAAGCTGAAGGATGATATCCATAGTAAGCATAGTACACCTACCACCATCTCTTGTATTTATTATGTAATTGGTGAAAACTAATTAAATTTAACCTAATGGCATGATTTCCCTCCAATAACATAGTACACAGAAGTTGAAGGCTATAAACCCGGGTTTCCCAATAAATGGTCAGTGTACTGGCTGAAAGGAGTCTTTAAATGGCCTGGCAGAGTTTTGGAGAAAGACTAACTTTATGAACAAAGGAACCAAACAGGCAGGTGTGGCTCCTGCCAGAGAAGAGTTAGGCCCCTCATTTAAATAACTGTTAGAAAAACCCAGGATGTGTCTTCATATAATCACAGCCGAGATCTGTTGTTTATTGTTGTTATTTTGACCTTTTGTTTTTTAATTCAATGAGGAGATTACAATTACCATCCTTGAAAGCATCTGCATCATTTATTTTTCGGTCATTGGGATAAAACACCAAGACCAAGGCAACAAGAAAGCATTTAATTGGGCTCATGGTTTCAGAGGATCCGAGTCCACAGGGAGCCAAATGGTGGGGACAGCTGAGAGCTCACATCACAAACCACAATGAGTCTGGGAATGAGTCTCAAAGCTTGTCACCCCCAGGGACACACCTCCTTCCACAAGGCCACTCCTCCTAATCCTTCCCGAACAATTCCATCAACTGAGAACCAAGAATCCAAATGCATGAGCCTCTTGTATTTGTGTGAATGCCTCATAAAGACACAGGCATCTTAAATACTTCTGAACAAGAGGGAAGGGTTAGTGACAAGACCCGTGACCTTTGTCCAAGCTGTCACCTTCCTTATCACATATGCGCATACATATAAATATGTATATGTGTATAGAGTTAATCTTTCTCCAAGACTCTGCCACATCATTTAAAGATCCCCTTCAGACCATTCACACACACACACATACACACACACACACACACACACACACACACACACGCGCGCGCACGATTTTATAATTTCAATCACCATTCTGTTTGTGAATTGCTATCAGAGACTCTGTTTCATAGCCACACAAAATCCTAAATCCAAGGGAACACTTCCTCTTTGCAAGGAGTTTTATTTTTGTGGTCAGTCAGATCATTTGGGACCCCAATTTAGAAAATAATTTAGGAAGGAATTTAAAGCAAATGTTACAAACTTAGCTCTTTAAAATAAAATAGATCTCTCTCTCTCTCTCTCTCTCTCTCTCTCTCTCTCNCACACACACACACACACACACACACACAAACACACACACACACATTAAGAAGTTAGGTTGCTTGGGTTTCCATCACTGTGATGAAATGCTTGAGATTATCAAGTTGGAAAGAAAGACAGTTAACCATGGCTTGTTGTCTCCGAGGCCTATAGCTGGTCAGTTGGCTCTTGTGGCCCTTGGGTCTGTGCTGATTCAGTGCAGGGTAGTAGGAGGCAAAACTACCCTGGTGCAGCAGCCAGGCTGCACCACAGGATCAGAACAGATGCACAGCATATATATTAAAGGAAATATTCTCACGTTGGCTTACAGGATACAGTTGGAGCAGGGTTCCTGTCATGTTGCAGGGACTAAGAATCTGGCTGTCATTTTGTCCACCAGGCTGGATGCCTTAGCAGTCCCAGTTTGGTACAGGATGTCAAAATCCTGGGGGATTCCTGGAGAACGGTTGGTCTTCCATCTACATTAGAAGCCAGAGGAAGCTGGTTTTAAGGTCAGTGAAGGATCAGGAGTGGCAGCCACAAAGCAGGTGAACTTGCCAGCAAGAGTGAAGCCCAAGTGAGGGAAGATCCAGAGAGTTCTCCTCCTCTGTCCTTTCTCTGAGCTGATGGCGGGTCTTCCCACATCACTTTAGGCCATTTGGACATACAGACCCATGGGCAAATGGGCCGTACACAATCCTTTACTAAGGCTAATTTGCCGAAAATTTTAGCTTGTGTCAAAGCTACCCATCACACATGGTTGGAAAAAACCAGGGATGAGGGAGAGGGACTAGGGAGCCACAGTTATTTGCAAGGGTGTTAGACTCCACCCTTAAGATTTCTACCACCCCACAAGAGCGCCACTGAGGAGGGGGGCAGGCCTTCAACACACCAGCCTTCCTGTGGCAGCAGGGTGCTCATCTGTGTCTGATGTTTGTAAACCTACCCTAGAACATTTCACAAAATCTCAGTTCAGAATCTACTCAGAACAGCCATGGCATTGCTGGGGTAAGAGCGACCTTTAAGGTGAATGTTGACACTGGTATATCTTAAATGCTGTTCAGAATTACCTTTTCTGCTCTAAGTGGAAAGCTACAGTTTCTTGTGCTGTCAAAGCCTATTCATTTCATACTCTGAAACCTCATTTGCTTTACTTCATCTGTTTGTAATACACAGTTTTGATTGACATTTTTTTCCCACTTTATCCTTGGAATCCTGAATTATTTTGGCCAGTGCTGGGCAAGCAGAAACTATAGTTTTAGTTTCTATAATATAATCATTTGTTATAAATATATGTCTTACCAAGATAGTGACAGATGTTAAATAGGAAGCAAGCTATGATTGTTCTTTATTTAAATTATCAAATTACATACTTAACAGATGTTGTAAGTAGAGCATCACATCTTAATGATTTTTAATGTTTGTCATAAATATATTTTTCTTACCTTTGTTTTCATTCATTTGGTGTTTAATAGGGGGATACATTCCACTCATTTGCTGACAAAGTCTCTGTTGATATAGCCAAAAGGATATAAGGAATCTTACAATATTCTGACAAGCTAGTAAGGAAAAATTCAGACCTCTTTTTGGTTAGGTCAAAAACAACAATTAGGAAAATAACCCATAACCACACTCTTTGAAAAGCAATTCTCTCGGGGCTGTGTCTGTCAGAGCTGGCGTGCTGTGCTGGGGACGCCGTGTTAAGCTGCACTGAGAACTTACGATTTTCACAGGTGTGAAGCTACGCAGGTGACTTCAAACTCGAGTGTGTCAAATGTCATGCTTAATTAAAAGGTGTTCCTTGCAAATTCAGATCTAAAATTAGATGTAAGAATTCATCGCCTCTCTTCATCATTCTTGAAAAACTATACATTGTACTTTGGGGTTTTATTAAATAACCTAAACCCCCAAGGCATGTTTTCTCTTCCATTTGAAAACAAGAAGAAGGACTTTTCACTGATAATGTGTGCTAAGACTTAGCTCCAGAGAGACTCCAGGTTTAAGTTGGACATTTATAGGTTGGCTGAATTCTAATTCTAAGGAGACAGTCCCCACCCCCTTCTGTTTATCGGTTTAAAATCTGCTGGGTTGTGTTGCTGAGGCAGAAGTTGCAGCCATCATCCTGACTGGCTAAGCAACTGTCACGTTGGTATCTCAGAAACTCGACCATTGCTCTTAAGGGTAGATATAATCAGTTGCATGAAATGCCACAGCAGCTCTGTTCAGACTATTATCTCACCAGTGGTCACATCAGCATAATCCTCAATGCTGAGATGACAGCGGTCGAGTGTTCATAAACTCAATTACCATTTAACCATCTGAAATTAACACTTAAGTGTACGTTTTTCCTAAAATACAAAATAAGGGTACTAATGATTAATAACATTTTTCTACAGAGCTGAAATTTTAAGTCATCAGATGCTGAAACGCAATTAGATTCTGTATTTAATATTTAACGCTAAGAATTTCTACACAGATGAGCTGGAAATCCTGCACATTAAAATTTAAATATCGGAAAGCTATGGAAATGCATGAAGCTTCCTGAAAGGAACGAAGATGAATTAAAATACAAGAGTGGTTTTTAAACTCCGGCTCTTTTCCAGGCAAATGATCTCTTGTAAATTCCACTTCTCCCTCTCTCTCCTCCAGTCAGAGAGCCAGGTTTCCCCCTTTGTCAGGTTTTGCAAGTATACCAAGGACCATTGTCTGGGCTGCCGAACAATGTCTGTGGCATTGCACACCGGGCAAAGAAGCCGCCTTGCTGTCTAACTTACTCCATACGCTGTTTTGTTCCGTGATGGGTCGTGCACGATGTTGATATTTGGGAATGCTGCCCCGTAAGCTTGCGGGTTTCAGAAATCACACCAAAGACTTGAGGTCTTAGTGGAATTGGTAAGAGGAGAGCCAGTGTAAGAGCCCTTGCTTTGATGCACCTCATAATAGCCCGCAAAACCCACCCTGGGCAGGCGTGAGAGCAGAGACCACTCTGATGCGTACTCAGTTCTTTGGGGCTGATTATGGCTTATTGAGGCAGAAAACTTGTTCCAGTTCAAACTCTTTGAATTCCTTGTTCACTCAATAGTGTGCCAAAAAAGAGCATTCAGTGTTTCATGTCACAAAATCACCGACGGCCTAAATTGTTCCTATTTCTTTTTTGCATATGGTGTGCAAGGGAGTGTTCGACCCTCTTCCGTCGCACCATAATGCTTTGATATGGGTAGCATTGCCATAACAGCCTGCATTCAGGAACTTATATTTTATTCTTCTTTTCAGTGTACATAAAAATCCCAGCTTAGTCTCTTTTTGTCTTTTCGATCCTTTGAACTCTTTCAAGCTATGATTCAAGACTTTCTGGGCTTTGACGGGGCTCGGCATTCACTGTAAACGCGGTCAATGCCTCAGTGAGACCACAAGCAAAACTCAGAGTGTCTTAAGCAGGGACCACACAACTCTTGTGAGAATTTGCATATTTTAGCAACTCTGTCGAGTGTGAATCTCAAAGCAAAGAATTCGGTTCATTAATTTCCTTCATTAAATATCTTGGGTTGGCGACTTTTCTGACCACAGTGTTACCTGTGTCAGATTCTTGGGAAGGAGGCTATGGAGAATCTACATAGAGGTGTGAATCTTTGAAAACTGTGTTCACGTACCCAAGCCTGGCTTGGTAGTAGCACCGAGGAACTTGTTTACTCTGCGGTGGGAGATTCTAGAATAAAGTGTTGATTCAGACACAAAAGTATATACGTCGCAGAGTAGCCAACTGTGCTCTCAAAGGGAGCAAGGCCAAAGCTGGACTGCGCGGCTCACTTTCCGGCTCAGTAGCTGTCCTAATCCAGCTTCGCCAGCTGCTAACAAGATTGGGTCTGAAGTTTACCCCCACAATGAGATAATCAGATTACCAGCCACAAAGATCAAATAATGACCCAGCTTTCGAGCAAGTTCAGCAGGCCCTTGGTAACACTGTGTGGTCCTTGAAGCTTGATTAAAAAAAAATTAAATGGCTAAACTTTGCCTCAATATTTTGCATTAGGATTTTGGGTGACTTGGTGGTTCTTTTCAAGGTACCACTTTCCTATTCTCCTACTGGTTTGAAATTAAGAGGTAGGCAGAGGAGGGTGCCCCGCTGTGCGGTCGGTCTTGAGCTGGGTTTTAAATGAAGCATGCAGAATTTTTAATTTGGTGGAGGAGGGAAGACAAGGCAAACGCAAGCAAAATCGTTTGCGAGCGAGCAAGGCGTTGGGCTGCAACAAAAACAACAGCCTCGGCCTCCACTCCACACCGGTTTCCAGCACTGGACCAGAACGGATTTGGTCTTTTTCTGCGAAGGGAGGAGAAAGTTTGAAAGTTTGTGTTTTGGCTACTCTCTGATAGCTGTTTTCAGTGGTAAAGGGATTATTCTGAGAGGCATACAAATGTGATTGTCTCACAGCAGATGGTGCGCACTGTTTCACCTTTGAGCAAAGTTAATTAAGCCAAGCATATTGGGCCCATAGAGAGGAAAGTGTAGATGAATATTGAGCAATCAAATTCAGTGTCTCCTTTTTTCATGCCTCTGCAATGGGACACAGAATCCCATTGAAAAAGAATTATGTACAGAATCAAATTAATTCACATCCAACTTCACTCTCTTCCCACGTTTTAACAGGGTGCGCACCAGGCCCTCAGAAGTTTTGTCTGCAATCAATGGGCCACACTGCGGTGTCCACTAAATTAAATGAACCAGTGCAGAAGATCTCTTGTGAGATATTAAAAGGGCGAGAGGCTGTTTAATTCAAATCCTTCCGCAGAGTCTTTTCACAGCCCCCTTTCCTTGGTACAGTATAAATTATTAACTAACTTCTTTCATCTCAGATCAATTTACAAAACAGAAACAATTACCCCTTGTTAATGAGAATGAACGCTTCTGATAATTATGAAAGTTGTGTCTGCTTGTCCCCTCACAGGCCCTTGCTTACAATCTAATTCAGAGTTGTGTATGCAGGGAAATAAACCAAGGGCTCTCAGTCAAGCTCAGTGGCTGGTCAGAAAGCAAATGGCCTCTGCAAGTGAGTGGACCCTGAGGGATCCGGCCAGACACTTGGCTGCCTGTGTCAGTCATCTCTGCTCTGGATGGCATGTGTGGGGTTCAGGCTGCAGAGAGGGTTGTTTTAAAGGACTGAGTTTTGCAAGGTGTTCACACAACTCTACAAATCGCGGGTCATTGCTGATGCCCAGGCTCTCCTTGGGAAGAGCCAAGGATTTTACTGTGGCCTCCTGCCATGCCATTGAGGGCTCTGAGGGCTCAAGCAGGCTCCTGACCTTAATGTTATATTTCCCTTCAGGATCAGAGTACAGAAGGATAAGGTAGACATTAGACTCCAAAGGAGCATGGAGACACAAGCAGAAAGGCCAATTTTCATCTCAATTGGACATAAAGGGGCCAGAGGAAATGACTCAGATCTCTGGAAGAAAGGGCCCAGTCTGAGGTAGGCCTAGCAGCTGGGCTGCTGCACCTGGTCACCCTCTTTCCCAAGACTGGCCATCCCCCAGCCTCAGCTATTGTATCTGGCACTCAGGGTGAGTTCAGAGAGGGCTGGCAGTGCTGCTGTCTGAAGGGGGGGGGGCGGTCACTGGCCGGGAGGGGGGGGTCAGTGTAGTTATCTGAGGTCGTCCTTGGTTGTAGAAAGGAAAAGTCCAAATCAGGAAGAGCTTCAATAATCACATCGGTCACAGGGCCAGACATTCACACCCTGTGCTAGAATAAGACGTCTCATGGGGGGTGGGGGTGGAGGGCAAATGACTCAGAGGCTTAGAAATGATTAACAGAGAAAGCTGCGCCATTGTCTACTTGCGCTGAGAGGTAGATTTTACTTTAGAGCCTTCACAGGAGAAACAGAATCCTTAGGATCTGCCTTTGAAACAGAATTCACCAAAGCTCCGTAGGAAGAAACACCAAAGTAAGATATCAAGGCCAGTGTGCTGTCTCCTCCCACCAGGCCTGGCTTCCTCATCCTGCTGTGGAGGTGCACATCTTTTTAGTTGCAGACATGGTATGGACCATTCCTAGGTACTCTCTTCCCAGTGTTCCCTGTTACTAACGTCTTGGATGGTCAGAATGCGTGTCTCATAGTTAAATGAGGATTATCACATGACCAGTGACTAAGGTCTGCAACTTCTTTAGTTCTTCTTGCTCTGCAGCTAATCTCCTTTTTCTACTTCATGGTCCAGGCCACACCTTACTTGTTCTTGGGGTTGTGACAAGCTCCTTATATTGGATGGTTTTGATGGTTTGGAGGGATCTGTATGGTTTTCAGAATGACCTTCAATTTTCCTCATGTTTTTCTCCCAAGCAGACTTAGGCATTGTGGATCTGGAGGAGACAAAACTGCCATCTATCTGCTATTGATATCTGATAGCATCCAGGGTCCTTAATATAAGCCAGTGAAACGGTGTGCTGTTTTCTCGTAGAGCGAGGTGCACACCTACACATAGGAGGCTCAAGCATCTATATAAATTATTTAGAACTCTGCATGGAGATTTGTTCAACTTATCTGTTCAGTCTTTGTTTAGTGTCAGACTTACAATTCTCTGACCACCACTCTGGGCTATAATCAGATCTACGATGCTCTATGACATTGCTAAAATTGTTCCAGACTCTGACATTTGGAGCTGCTCAGCTGGTTAAAGGAACAGAGTTCTCTGGAAAAACCTCCTGTAGGTTTTCATCATTTCATGCTCTACAACCACCCTGAATATTCTGATGGTTCCAGTGTCAGGATCATCCTAGAATCATTTCTCTAGGAATATCTTAGATTGTGGTCTTAGAAGTCAAGATCTGCTTTGGCTGTTAGATATTGTGAAGGAGAATAAGTGTGTGTGTGTGTGTGTGTGTGTGTGTGTGTGTGTGTGTGAGAGAGAGAGAGAGAGAGAGAGAGAGAGAGAATACATTCCTTGTCGTGTCCTCCATGTCGTCTTCCACACAGCTATTGGGGCGACTTTATGCAGTTCCTTAATGAACATGGATGTGCAGTCTATAGTTAAAGTCTTCTGTAAGTATAATACAGACGTTATTCTGAGATAGCAATTCTGTCTCTGAAAAAAAATCTTGAAACCAATTGAGAGGTTCTTGCTTAGATAAAGAGAGCGCCACCAGGGAGCACAGTGCTCCAACACAGAAGGGGGCTGTGATGGATCCAGGCTCCAGATGGGGGCAGCAGTGAGCAAGGGCCAGCCCTCTGGGGAGAGGATGTAGACACATCTGATGGAGCAGGTACTGGAGCAGGTACTGGGAGTAGCTATGGGTGTTCTGTACAAGTCCATCTCTAACGGTGGGATCCCGACAAACTCTGTGGACATGGACAAGACCCTGAAGACCTCCCATGCCCATTGCAAGGGCACACACTGAGAGACACGGGGTGCATTTTAGTCCTGTGGGAATTTGGGTGCTATTAGCTTTTGAAAAGTTACTTGATCTTGATGAAGACACAGACCCACAGCTCCAGCTCTTACTCTAGTGGAGAAAGACCACACAGTTCCATTGTTGCCTGTCTACCTGTGTTTTTCATCCCCGTCCCCCCCCCCCCCCCCCCCGTGACATCCTAAGTGGATCAGTCATCTATCTATCATTTGAGACAGGGTCTCACTATGTAGTTCTGGCTATCTCAGAGGAACTCACCATATAAAGCAGGCTGGCCTCAAACTCACAGAGATCCATCTGCCTCTGCCTCCCGAATGCTGAGATTAAAGGCACGCACCGCCATTTCCAGCTAGGGATGAATTTAAACACATTGGGATCTCACTTTTTTTTTTTTTTTCTCGAGATATGTGCGCATCAGTGAAGTCCATGCGGCCCTTCTGTGCGGAAGCACACTGTGATTAGAACTGATTTCAGGTCTCTCTCTCCTGAAGGAAAACGAAGGGAGGAAGGGCTCTGATCTTCCAGCCCCGGCCTGCTCTCGGCATTGCTGATGCCCGCGCCTGGAACTGTCCAGGACAGACACTGGTTTGCTTGTTTGCTTGCTTGTTTGTTTGTTTTTGTTTTTCCTTTTTGCCCTTCCTTGAGTCACTCACGGGTCAGTGTGGAGGTGCAACTCCCAGTCTGGCCTCCTCCTCTGCCTGGGCAGTTGCTACCAGTCTGTCAGACAGAGAGGAAATGACTAAAAATTGAATGGAGACTTCCAACAGGGCTGTGAGGAGATCTAGCCCATTTTTAGCACCTTTTAATGTGAAAATGTCTCTCAGCAGGGCTTCCTCCCTCCTTGTTTGTTTGGTTATGCGATCAGGAAGTGGACACAATCTTCTCGAATTACTCCTGCCAGACACTAAATTACATCTCGGAAAGACAACCTTTTGATTCTTCCCCTCTGCCTTTCATCATTCCTGCTATCACGACAAAGCCGACCCAACCAGGCTGCTCTCTCACTGAATTCCAGTGGGGCTATAAAAACCAAACAAAGGTAGTTCCGAGGGTAGAGGGGATGCTGAACGTTCACCACTGCTGCTGGGATTGGGCTCAGTCTTCTTCAGCACCCGAGTGGACCAGATGATGTGAGTCCCAGGTCAAGGGTGCCTGAGGAACCATTGTCCACGCCTGGCCAGCGCCGTGGTGGGAAGGAACACGGTGACTGTTCTCTACCTCCTTGGGGTTGTTCTCTTCTCGGAAGAAAAGGAAGGGGTCAGGGTCACATGATAATGGGACAAACTACCCAGTCATGTTAAAATTGGCAGCGTTGGTGGCACTGATTATATACGAAAGCATGGGGGAGAAAACTTAAAATGTGGCTTAACTACGAAAAAGCAATAAATGGCTAACTCTTTAAATGGTCTCCCAGATGCTGCTGTTATTGTTGAGATAGGGGATTGCTGTGTAGCACAGCTGGCCTTGAACTCACTAGAGGCTGACCTCAAATTTCTGGTCTTTCTGAGTCATATGTCCAAGTACTGAGATTATAAATATATACCATCACACCTAGGAACATTTATTATTTGAGTCCAGTTATAATTGGATTTATATGAAGATAATAGTTCTCCTTTCAGTAAGCAGACACCAGTGACTATATCCTAGGTTCTCAGTCACATGAGTGTCAACAACTGGTCGGAGGCATCCTCTTGCCGAACTTCCAGCTCGTCCAACATGGTGGCCATTACCTTGCTGCCTAACCCTTTCCTAACCCAACCACCCCAACTATACCAGCTCATTACAGAAGCAAACAGGTACGGGCACAGTTCATTACTCTCTAATTGTTAGCTGCATTGCCTAATCTTTCTCAAAGGATGTGCATTTCCCTCTGCTTCAAATTGTGTTTAATGCCATATAATAGCATGTTGTAATTTTTTTTAACATATAGATTGCTGTCCTCATTTGACCTAAAAACATCACAGAATGCTTTACTCAAATGTACACTGGAAAACTGGGATCATGAGACCTTAGATGTCATTTCTAGATTCTATTTGGAACACAGAATCCTCCCACAGTTGTCTCTGGATATATCTAGAGCTTAGATGTTTAAACTCTAAAAGTGAGATTGTTTAGATTCTAAACAATCACCTGCTGTGCAGATAATTACTTCAAGTACCCTCAAAGTCTGGCCATCTTTGGTGAATGCACAGGCCAGTTCTACCCAGCTTTCCAGTATGGCCGGCCTGGAAGAGACCAAATTACTTTCGAGGAACTGTGGCGCTGGCCCTAGGAGCCGTGGCTCTGGCAGGAGCCATACCTTCAGCTTTCCCAGGGTTTCCCTGGAACTTGACAGGGACAGGAACTTGAGAAAAAACCATGAGAGATGCTGCTGTAGGCTTGCTCAGACTCGTGTTTATCCAACTTTTCTGCAGAGCCTGGGATTATCTAACCAGGCAGTGGTTCTGCCCATAGTGGGCGGGGCCACTTACATCAATTAGCCGCTAAAGTGATCTCTCACAGACATGCGCACAGGCCAATCCAATCTGGGCAACTCTTAGTTGAGACTCAGCTCTCAGATGAGTTTATGCTGTTTCAAGGTAAGAATTAAAGCTAACCAGGTCACATCACTACACTTGTATTGTAAGCACCTGTACCCATGGAACCATAATACCCTGTGAATAGAGTTTTATTTAAAACTACTTCAGAGCAGTAGAAAAATATAAAAAAAAGTCAACTCTCAAGGGTAAAATTGACCTCTGCTTATCTTCCGCTCATAGTCAGCCTTCAATGTTCTCCCAGGCCTCCTACTCCAATTTGAAGTTTACTCAGCTCCATGTGTTTGCATATCAGAATATGACGTTTTATCGAGTTTCTTCTCCACACAAATGGCACTGTCTGCACTCCACAGTAAAGTGTCCCGTCAACACTTGTGAAGGGACTCCATGTTGACTCAGTCACTCCAGCTTATTTCCTATGCTAAGTATTTCCTTATTCAATAATATCCATCTATTATTTGTCTTCACTGTTCACAAATATTTAGATTATTTCCCCATTTTGGCAATTAAATTTGAGGCTTCTTTGGGTGTGGCAGGTGCCCAAGATCTCAGCCCTTGGAAGGTGGTAGCAAGAAGATAGTTCAAGGGTTGCCTTGGCTATATAGTTAGAGGTCAATGTACATGAGACCCAGTCTAAATAAAACCTCACAAATTCATTTAAAATGACTGCTATATTTTAAACCTCTCCCACATGCAAAAGCTTCTTTATTATGAAATGGAAATTATAGCTATGTATGCTGCAGACTTATAATTACAGCAGCTTGGGAGACTGAGGCTGGAGGATCCTAAGGTCTATAAATGCTGCAGAGTCATGGCCAGCCTGGCCAACTCAGGAAAATCATCTGCCAATAAGATGTGGCTCTGCAGCCAAGTGCTGGCCTTGCAGAGTAAGTCCTGAGGTTTAACCACAGAACCACAGACAAACACCCCATGCCCTGAAAAACCTCAGAAATGGGTTTATAGATCACAGCTGGCCACATGATGTGTTCCAGCTCACTGCACTGCGTGTCATGTGACTGCACACTGATGGTTTATGGGGTTTACAGATTTGTTCTTGGCTTCAAACTCTTGCAATGCCCAGAATGAGGTGTGGCTCATAGGACGGTGTACTGGCCAGTTTTGTGTCAACTTGACACAGCTGGAGTTATCACAGAGAAAGGAGCTTTAGTTGAAATGCCTACATGAGATCCAGTTGTAAAGTATTTTCTCAATTAGTGATCAAGGTGGGAGTTCCCCTTGTAGGTGGTGCCATCTCTGGGCTGGCAGTCTTGGGTTCTGTAAGAGAGCAGGCTGAGCAAGCCAGGGGAAGCAAGCCAGTAAGGAACATCCCTCCATGGCTTCTGCATCAGCTCCTGCTCCCTGACCTGCTTGAGTTCCAGTCCTGACTTCCTTGGTGATGAACAGCAATGTGGAAGTGTAAGCTGAATAAACCCTTTCCTCCCCAACTTGCTTCTTGGTCATGATGTTTGTGCAGGAATAGACATCCTGACTAAGACAGACGGGTAAAGTTTCAATGTGATTTTAATTTGAATTTCACTGTCTTCTAGGGATGTTGGATATACATATATGATCTTGGCCATTTGGATTTATTTTTCTTTAAAATGTCTCAATAGCACTTGTTCATAAGAATTTATTTTATTTCTTTATATCTTAAAAAAATAACAAATCACCTAAAAAGGTGGACAAGAAACAAAACAAAGCATAATATTCCCTCAAATCAAAAACTAATTTGAGACCCACTCTAGGCAGGTTTATTTATGGCTTGCCTGAGGACGTTAATATTGTCTGCGCTTTGTGATGTTGCTTTCCCTCTCTATATTTACAGAAAAGGATTCTATGCGCACCCGTGTGCTGGTTACTTGTGCATGGCTGTGACCGAAAATGCCTGACAGAAACAAAGGAGGAAAGATTTATTTTAGCTGAAACGTTCTGGGAGGTAGCAGCGAGTGACCAGAGAAAGCATGTGACCAGAGACAGTCAGGCTCCGCCCCCTCAAGGCCTCTGAAAACATTCCTACAAGCTGGGGACAGAATATTTAAAAACACACACCTATGGGAGACAGTTCAGATTTCAACCATCACCAGCTGCGCTCAGAAAATAGAAGCTGTGTGCATGTACATGTGTACATGTACACATATGTAGCAGGTAGATTGTGTGGAGGGCAGCCTATTATCTATGTCTCCATTTGCATATTTCTTTTTTGTATGTAAATGTTACAGGTTGGAGGAGAAGAGCCTGTCTTGACTCATCGTAGCCCCGTGTGACGTTTTGAGTGATCTGTCTCCTCTCAGGGAGGGAGGAAGCGATGGGTTGAGCAAAACTGAACCATGATCTAAACCTCTGAACAAGGCGTGGGGGACCAGGAGGGTCCTGTCTGCTAGGAATCCAGACTACGGAAGCTGCTTCCATTTCCAAGAAAATAATGGAAATTTAATAAGACTCTACAGTTCCACCTTGCACTTTTGTCTGAAAACCTCAAGGCATTCAGGAAACATTAATTAATTAAGCTTTCCAACAGCCCTGTGAACTAGGTAAGGGTATAAAAAAACACGCCTCTAGGGGGACGGCGCGGCAGCTGTTTGGGAGCATGCACGAATACTAAGTGGCAGGCCGTAAGGAACTACAGGCATGGGCAATTAAAAAATGATGAAGGCCTGTGGGGTGGGGCTCCGTCCTGGAACTTGGCCAGATCCTGGCATGGAACCTTAGGAGGCAGGTCCTGCCTGGCCGGAGCCTGGCGGGACTCAGTCACTTGAAGGAAGCGCATCATCATGCTGCAGCCCGAGACGTGATGAGTTTTGTTCCTCTGTTTTCAATTTTAAAGTATGTTTTTGACATAAGCTATCGATTCTTCGTGTTCAAACCCCTTTTCTTTTTCCCTTCTGAAGAGTGAGTGGGAGCAGGGAGGGAAACTCAACCAAGTTCAAGACTTTCAGAGCAAAAGATCCAATCTTGATAGTCGGAAGATTTCTGTTGGTTGTCTGTTTTTGTTTTGTTTTCCCTTTTGGAGGTGAGAAAAATGCAGTTATAAGCAATAATAACTAACTAACTAAATAAATAAATAAATAAATAAACAAAACAAAACAAACACACACACACAAAACCCCCAAGTGAATGGTGCCTGTATTTTGGGTGTAAGAAGGCAATCCAGATGTTTATAAGAGTAAAGTTTAAACCTGTTCATTCTGACTGCGAGTTGGAAGGATCGGCTGCCTGACTCCCATCTGGCAATTGCCAACTTTATGACTCTGAGTTACTCTCTTTTCATCTGAAAGCCTCAGGCAGAGGGGAGTTTTCCATTTAAGGTCTGCAGTTATTACTTTCATGTACAAAGAACCAGTGGTGTGGGCTCAGATTGAAAGAGGTGGGCTCAGAGAGGAATTATTACCTCAGCTATAAGAGAAGGTGGGGAGTATTTCCACTCAGTGCCAAGGACCTCATAGACTGTAATCTCATTTCACTTAATTTGTACATTGATGCACATGATACCCTTAGCAAGAGATACATAAAATAGCTCCGTTCCACCATATTCCTCCTCTTTGTGTGTATTTTCAGAAAAAAAAATGTTTTCTCTGTGCAGTTGCCTACTTAGAAATGGACATCATGCATATGTGCATTTTTTATTTTTACTTACTTTTTTTTAAAAAAAGATTTATTTATTTAATATATTTAAGTACACTGTAGCTGCCTTCAGACACACCAGAAGAGGGTGTCAGATNCCNTTACAGATGGTTGTGAGCCACCATGTAGTTGCTGGGAATTAAACTCAGGACCTCTGGAAGAGCAGTCAGTGCTCTTAACCCCTGAGCTGTATCTCCAGTCTTATGTGCATTTTCTATTATCCTAGTATCCTTTCCCATTTTTGTGACAGTAGACTCGGGCCAAAGGAGCCGAGGGGAGGAAGATGGCTTTATTTTGGCTCAGGGTTTGCGGTTGTGTCTGTCACAGAGCGGGGAACTCATGACTGCCATCACTTACACCAGAAGCAGAGGGATGTGAGTAGTTTACATTCAGCTCACATCCTCCTTTTTATACAGCCCCAGGTCCTACCCCAGGGAGTGAGGCCACCCAAAGTATCTTACGTAACCTAATACAGTGTTCTCCCACAGGCTCAGATACCCCTCACCTGAGTCTTTCTGCATAGCCTGTAGTTGACAGTTGAGATTAATCGTCACAAACATGGAGATAATTTGAATGTATACAAATGATGTTGTACTACCCACAGCACGATTTATCCATCTTTGAAAATAAAGTGATCTGGTTGGCCGCTGTTTTCTTTCTGAGACTGGAATACATTCCTCTACGCCCCCCTGACTTTTGAAATGTTTGTTGAGCAGCTCTTCCAGCTGGTTTTCCTCTCTGGGCTTGGCTTGATGTTTCTCTCTTGCAACCCTACATGTTTTTTCTTTTGTCGGAAGACTCAGATTTTTAACTATAATATGCTTACTTTCCGGCCTTTCAGATGCTTCCTATATTTGCCTGATTATCCCCACTCCTATAGCTGAGAAATTTTCAGCTGTGATTTATTGAATATATTTTCTATGCCTTTGGCTTGCTCCTTTTCTATGCCCATATTTGTAGATTGTCTATTACAAGATGACAAAGTTCTCAGGATTTATTCTCACCTTGTGATTATCTTAACCTCTTTGGATGTTTAAGTAATTTAGCTGTCTTTAAGCCCTAACAGTTTGTTCTTTTGATACATTCTATTGATAAAGCTTTCTATTGAATTTTTTGACCTACTGAAATTTTTTTCTGTATTTTAACATTTTTTACAATCAAATTATTCTTTCGTGCCCCACACTGACTCTTATTTTATTAAGCTATTTGCCTGTATTCTTTGACTCCATTCAGTGGTTTATTTTCTCTTTGATTTCACTGGACATTTGATAAAGTTTTTGTTTTGGAAATTTTTTTCTGGGATTTTCATCTCCCATTTAGATTCATTACTGTGAAATCAGTGTTTTTTGAAGAAATCATGTTGCCTTGAGTTTGGGGGTTTCTTGTGTTTCTTCAGTGGGACTAGAGTGTAGTAAGGTTGAGATCTCCCTTCTTATTGGCATGAGAGTGCAGCTCAGTAGCTGAACTCTCAGCCCACTTGCCAGGGCCATGGAGGGATGTTACTTGTTTGCTTGCTTGCTTCCCCTGGCTTGCTCAGCTTGCTTTCTTATAGAAATCAGGACCACCAGCCTA